>NW_023046414.1:0-55761 GCF_011762505.2 Arvicanthis niloticus
AGAGAGAGGAGAAGGCAGAAGTGCATCCAGAGAGAGGAGATAACAGAAAGGCATCAATAAAGTTGAAAGAGCAAAAAGGCATCCAGAGAGAGGAAAAGTCAGTAGGGCATCCGGAGAGAGGAGAGAACATAAGGGCATCCAGAGAGAGGAGATAACAGAAAGGCATCCAGAGAGAGGAGAGAGCAGAAGGGCATCCAGAGAGAGGAGAAGGCAAAAGGGCATCCAGAAAGAGGAGAAGACAAAGGGCATTGGGAGATAGGAGAAGACAGAAGGGCATCCAGAGAGAGGCGAGCAAAGAAGGGCATCCAGATAAAATAGTACAGAAGGCAATACAAAGAGACGAGAAGACAGAAGGGCATCTAGATAGAGGAGAGAATAGAAGGGCATCCAGAAATAGGATAGAACAAATCGGCATCCAGAGAAGGAGAAGACAGAAACGAATCCAGAGAGAAGAGAGAACAGAAGGACATCGAGAGAGAGGAGAAGACAGAAGGTCATCCAGAGAGGACATGACAGAAGGGCATCCAGAGAGAGGACAAGAAAAATAGGGAATGCAGAGAGAGAAGAGAAGAGAAGTGCATCCTGAGAGAGGAGACAGCAGAAGGATATGTGGAGAGAGCAGAGAACAGAAGGGCATCCAGAAAAAGGAGAGGACAGAAGGGCATCCAGAGAGAGCAGAGGGCAGAAGGGCATTCAGAGAGAGGAGAAGACAGAAGGGCATCCAGAGACACTAGAGGACAGAAGGTCATCCAGAGAGAGGAGAGAATAGAAGGGTATCCAGAGAGTGGAGAAAACAGAAGGGCTTCAAGAGAGAGCAGAGAACAGAAAGGTATAAAGAAAGAGGAGAAGATAGAAGGCATAAAGGTGCAGAAGAGGACAGAAGGGAATCCTGAGAGAGGAGAGAACAGAAGGCATTCAGGGATCGAAGAGAACAGAAGGGCATCCAGAGAGAAGAGATGACACAAGGGCATCTAGAGAGAGCAGAGAACAGAAGGGCATCCAGAGAGAGGAGAGCACAGAAGGGCATCCACATAAAATATTACAGAATGCCATACAGAGAGAGGAGAAGATAGAAGGGCATCTAGATAGAGGAGAGAAAAGTAGGGCATCCAGAAAGTGGAGAGAACAGAAGGGCATCCAGAGAAAAAGAAGACAGAAGCTAATCTAGAGAGGGGAGAGAACAAAAGGCATTCAGAGAGAGGAGAGAACAGAAGGGCATTGGGAGAGAGGAGAAGACAGAAGGTCATCCAGAGAGAGGAGATGACAGAAGGGCATTTAGATAGAGGAATAGAAAAATAGGAAATTCTGAGAGAGGAGAGAACAGAAGTGCATCCTGAGAGAGGAGAGAGTAGAAGGGCATCCAGGAAGAGGAGAAGACAGAAGGGAAGCTGGAGATCAAGAGAACAGAAGGGCATAGGAAGGGAGAAGAAGACAGAAGGGCATCCAGAGAGAAGAGAAGATAGAAGGGCATCCAGAGAGAGGAGAAAACAGAAGGGCATCTGCGGAGAGGAGAGAACAGAAGGGCATCCAGAAAGAGGAGAGAACAGAAGGTCATCAAGAGAGAGAAGACAGAAGGGAATCCATAGAGAGGAGAGAACAGAAGTGCATCCAGAGAGAGGAGAGAGTAGAAGTGCATCCAGAGAGAAGAGAAGACAGTAGGGAATCCAGAGAGAGAATAAAACAGAAGGGCATCCAGAGAGAAGAGAGATCAGAAGGGCATACAGTGTGAGGAGAAAACTGAAGGGCATCCAGAGAGAGGAGAGGACATCCAGAGAAGAAGACAGAAGGAAATCCAGAGAGAGGAGAGAACAGAAGGGCATTTGGAGAGAGGAAGAACAGAAGGGCATCGGGAGAGAGGAGAAGACAGAAGGTCTTCCAGAGAGAGGAGATAACAGGAATGCATCCAGAGAGAGGAGAAGACAGAAGGGCATCCAGAGATGGGAGAGGACAGAATGGCATCCAGTGAGAGGAGAGAACAGAAGGGCATCCAATGTTAGGAGAGAACAGAAGGGAATCCAGAGAGAGGAGAGAACAGAAAAGCATTCTGAGAGAGGGGAAGACAGAAGGGCATACAAAGTGAGGAGAGAACAGAAGGGCATCTGTAGCATGAAAAATTATAAATGCCATTTTTTGAAAAATGTGTAGATTTTTCACCTTACAGAACACAGAACTGAAAATAAGATTTCAGGCCTTTATATTTATATGCCCTTCTGTCTTCCCCTCTCTCTGGATGCTTTTCTGTTCTCTCCTCATTCTGGATACCATTCTGTCCTCTCCTCCCTCTGGATGCCCTTCTGTCTTCTCCTATTTCTGAATGCATTTCTGTTCTCTCCTCTCTCTGGATGACCTTCTGTATTTTTCTCTCTCTTCCGATGCCCTTCTGTTCTCTCCTATCTCTGGATTCGCTTCTGTCTTCTCCTTCTCTGGATGCCCTTCTGTTCTCTCCTCTTTCTGGATGCCCTTCTGTTCTGTCCTCTATCAAGATACCCTTCTGCCTTCTCCTTCCTCTGTATGGTCTTCTGTACTATTTTATGTGGATGCCTTTTTTGCTCTCGTCTCTCTGGAGGCCCTTCTGTCTTCTCGTATCTCCCGATGCCCTTCTGTCTTCTCTTCTTTTGTATGCCCTACTGTCTTCTCCTCTCTCTGGATGCCCTTCTGCACTCTCCTCACACTGGATGCCCTTCTGTTCTCTCCTCTCTCCAGATGCCCTTCTGTTTTCTCCTCTCCCTGTATGCCCTTCTACTCTCGCCTCTCTCTGGCTACCCTTCTATTTTCTCCTCTCTCTGGATGCACTTCTCTTTTCTCCTCTTTCTGGATTCCCTATTTTTTTTCCTCTCTCTGGATGCCCTACTGTCATCTCCTCTCTCTGGCTGCCATTGTATCCTCTCCTTTCTGTGGATGCCCTTCTGTCTTTTTTCTGGATGCACTTCTGTTCTCTCCTCTTTCTGAATTCCCTATTTTTCTTTTCCTCTCTCTGGATGCCCATCTTTCATCTCCTCTCTCTGAATGCCCTTCTGTCTTATCCTCTCTATGGATGCTCTTCTGGTATCTCCTCTCTCAGAATGCACTTCTGTTCTCTCCTCTCTCTGGATTCGATTCTGTCTTCTTCTTCTCTGGATGCCCTTCTGTTCTCTCCTGTTTCTGGATGCCCTTCTCTCCTCTATCTAGATGCCCTTCTGTCTTCTCCTCTCTCTCGATGCCCTTCTGTTCTCTCTTCTCTCAGAATGTCCTTCTGTCCTCTCCTTTCTCTGGATGCCCTTCTGTCTTCTCCTCTTTCTGGATGCCCTTTTGTTCTCTCCTCTCTCCGCATACCTTTCTGTCATCTCTTCTCTCAGGATGCACTTCTATTCTCTCCTCTCTCTGCATTCTGTATTTTTCTTTTCCTCTCTCTGAATGAACTTCTGTCATTGCCTCTCTCTGGATGACCTTCAGTATTCTCCTCTCTACTGATGCCCTTCTGTTCTCTCCTCTCTCTGAATGCCCTTCTGTCCTCTCCACTCTCTGGATTGGCTTCTGTATTCTCCTTCTCTGAATGCCCTTCTGTTCTCTCCTCTTTCTAGAAGCCCTTCTGTTCTCTCCTCTATCTAGATGCCCTACTGTCTTCTCTTCTCTCTGTATGGCCTTCTGTACTATTTTATGTGGATGCCCTTTTTTGCTCTCCTCTCTCTGGATGCCCTTCTGTCTACTCCTATCTTCTGATTCGCTTCTGTTTTGTCCTCTTACTGGATGACCTTCTGTCATCTCCTCTCTCAGGATGCAATTCTGCTCTCTTCTTTCTCTGGATGCCCATCTGTTCTCTCCTCTCTCCAGATGCCCTACTGTCTTCTCCTCTCTCGGGATGCCCTTCTACACTCTCCTCTCTATTGATGACCTTCTGTTCTCTCCTCTTTCTTGATGCCCTTCTTTTCTCTCCTCTCTCCGGATGCCCTTCTCTCTGCTCCTCTCTCTCTCAATGCCCTTCTAGGCTCTCCTCTTACTGGATGGCCTTTTTTTCTCTCCTCTCTCTGGATAACCTTCTGTCTTCTCCTCTCTCTGGAAGCCATTCTATCTTCTCCTTTCTCTGGATGCCCTTGTGACTTTTCTCTGTATGCACTTCTGTTCTCTCCTCTTTCTGTATTTTCTATGTTTCTTTTCCTCTCTCTGAATGCCCTTCGGTCATCTCCTCTCTTTGGATGTCCTACTGGTCTCTCTTCTCTATGTATGCCCCTCTGTTCTCTCCTCTCTCTGGATTCCCTTCTGTCTTCTCCTCTCTCTGGATGCCCTTCTGTCTTCTCTTCTCTCTGGATGCACTCCTGTTCTCTCCTCTTTCTGGATTCCCTATTTTCCATTTCCTCTCCCTGGATGCCCTTCTGTCATCTCCTCTCTCTGGATGACCTTCTGTCTTATCTTCTCTCCCTATGCCCATCTTTTCACTCCTCTCCCCGAATGCCCTTCTGTTCTCTCCACTTTCTGGATGTCCTTCTTTTCTCTCCTCTCTCTGCATACCCTTCTGTCATCTCCTCTCTCAGTTTGCACTTCTGTTCTCTCCTCTCTCTGCATTCCCTATTTTGCTTTTCCTCTCTCTGAATGAACTTCGGTCATCTCCTCTCTCTGGATGACCTTCTGTCCTCTCCTCTCTACTGATGCCCTTCTGTTCTCTCCTCTCTCCGAATGCCCTCCTGTTCTCTCCACTCTCTGGATTCGCTTCTGTCTTCTCCTTCTCTGAATGCTCTTCTGTTCTCTCCTCTTTCTGTATGCCCTTCTGTTCTCTCCTCTATCTAGATGCCCTTCTGTCTTCTCCTCTCTCTGTATGAACTTCTGTACTATTTTATGTGGATGTCCTTCTTTGCTCTCCTCTCTCTGGATTCCCTTCTGTCTACTCCTATCTCCCAATTCGCTTCTGTCTTATCCTCTTATTGGATGCCCTTCTGTCTTCTCCTCTCTCTGGATGCACTTCTGCTCGCTTCTTTCTCTGGATGCCCATCTGTTCTCTCCTCTCTCCGGAAGCCCTACTGTCTTCTCCTCTCTCTGGATGCCCTTCTACTCTCTCCTCTCAATTGATGACCTTCTGTTCTCTCCTCTTTCTGGATGCCCTTCTGTTCTCTCCTCTCTCCGGATGCCTTTCTGTCTGCTCTTCTCTCTCAATGCCCTTCTAGGCTCTCCTCTTACTGGATGGCCTTTGTTTCTCTCCTCTCTCTGGATACCCTTCTGTCTTCTCCTCTCTCTGGATGCCATTCGATCTTCTCCTTTCCCTGGATGTTCTTGTGAATTCTCTCTCTGGATGCACTTCTTTTCTCTCCTCTTTCTGTATTCCCTATATTTCTTTTCCTCTCTCTGGATGCCCTTCTGTCATCTCCTCTCTTTGGATGCCCTCCTGTCTTCTCCTCTCTGTAGATGCCCATATGGTCTCTCCTCTCTCTGGATGCCCTTCTATTCTCTCCTCTCTATGGATTCCCTTTTGTCTTCCCCTCTCTCTGGATGCCGTTCTATCCTCTCCTCTCTCTGGATGCCATTCTGTCTTCTACTCTCTCTGTATGCACTTCTGTTCTCTCCTCTTTCTGGATTCCCTATTTTTCTTTTCCTCTCTCTGGATGCCCTTCTGTCATCTCCTCTCTCCGGATGCCCTTCTGGCTTCTCCTCTCTCTGGATGCCCTACTGGTCTCTCCTCTCTCTGGATGCCCCTCTGTTCTCTCCTCTCTCTCTGGATTCCCTTCTGTCTTCTCCTCTCTCTCGATGCCCTTCTGTCTTCTCTTCTATCTGGATGCACTCCTGTTCTCTCCTCTTTCCGGATTCCCTATTTTGCTTTTCCTCTCTCTGGATGCCCTTCTGTAATCTCCTCTCTCTGGATGACCTTCTGTCTTCTCCTCTCTCTGGATGCCCTTCTGTCTTCTCCTCTTTCTGGATGCATTTATGTTCTCTCCTTTGTCTGGATGACCTTCTGTCTTTTCCTCTCTGTTCTGATGCCCTTCTGTTTTCTCCTCTCTCCGAATGCCCTTCTGTTCTCTCCTCTCTCTGCATTCGCTTCTGTCTTCTCCTTTAATAGATGCCCTTCTGTTCTCTCCTCTTTCTGCATGCCCTTCTATTCTCTCCTCTATCTAGATGCCCTTCTGTCTTCTCTTCTCTCTGTATGGCGTCCTGTACTATTTTATGTGGATGCCCTTCTTTCCTCTTCTCTCTCCAGATGCCCTTCTGGTCTCTCCTCCCTCTGGATGCCCTATTGTCTTCTCCTCTCTCTTGATGCCCTTCTACTCTCTCCTCTCTTTGGATGCCCTTCTGTCCTCTCTTCTCTCTGGATCCCTTTCTGTCTTCACCTCTCTCTTGATGACCTTTTGTTCTCTCCTTTATCTGAATGCCTTTCTGTTCTCTCCTCTATCAGGATGCCCTTATGTCTTCTCCTCTCTCTCTCTATGCTCTTCTGGTCTCTCCTCTCTCTGGATGCCCTTTTTCTCTCCTCTCTCTAGATTCCCTTCTGTCTTCTCCTCTCTCTGGATTCCATTCTATCTTCTCCTCTCTCTGGATTCCTTTTGTCCTCTCCTCTCTCTGGATGCACTTCTGTTATCTCCTCTTTCTGGATTCCTTATTTTTCTTTTCTTCTCTCTGGATGCCCTTCTGTCATCTCCTCTCTCCAGATGCCCTACTGTCCTCTCCTCTCTCTGGATGCCCTTCTACTCTCTCCTCTCTATTGATGACCTTCTGTTCTCTCCTCTTTCTGGATGCACTTCTGTTTTCTCCTCTCTCCGGATACCCTTCTGTCTTCTCCTCTCTCTCTCAATGCCCTTCTAGGCTCTCCTCTCTCTGGATGCCCTTTTATTTTCTCCTCTCTGGATACCATTCTGTCTTCTCCTCTCTCTGGATGCTGTTCTATCCTCTCCTTTCTCTGGATGCCCTTCTGTGTTCTCTCTCTGGATGCCCTTCTGTTCTCTCCTCTTTCTGGATTCCCTATTTTTCTTTTTCTCTCTCTGGATGCCCTTCTGTCATCTCCTCTCTCTGGATGACCTTCTGTCTTCTCCTCTCTCCCGATGCCCATCTGTTCTCTCCTCTCTACGGATGCCCTAATGTCTTCTCCTCTCTCTGGATGCCCTTGTATTCTTCCCTAACATTGGATGCCTTTTGTTCTCTCCTCTCACTGGATGACATTCTGTCCTCTCCTCTCTCTGGATGCCCTTCTGTCTTCTCCTCTTTCTGGATGCATTTCTGTTCTCTCCTCTCTCTGGATGAACTTCTGTTTTTTCCTCTTTCTTCTGGATGCCCTTCTGTTCTCTCCTCTCTCTCAATGCCCTTCTGTTCTCTTCTCTCTCTGGATTTGCTTCTGTCTTCTCCTTTAATGGATGCCCTTCTGGTCTCTCCTCTTTCTTCATGCCCTTCTGTTCACTCCTCAATCTAGATGTCCTTCTGTCTTCTCTTCTCTCTGTATGGCCTTCTGGACTATTTATGTGGATGCCCTTCTTTGCTCTCCTCTCTCCAGATGCCCTCCTTTTCTCACCTCTCTCTGGATGCCCTACTGTCTTCTCATCTCTATGGATGCCCTTCTACTCTCTCTTCTCTTTGGATGCCCTTCTGTCCTCTCTTCTCTCTGGATTCCTTTCTGTCTTCTCCTCTCTCTTGATGACCTTCTGTTCTCTCTTTTTCTGAATGCCTTTCTGTTCTCTCCTCTATTCGGATGCCCTTATGTCTTCTCTTCTCTCTATATATATTCTTCTGGTCTCCTCTCTCTCTAGATGCCCTTTTTTTCTCTCCTCTCTCTGGATTCCCTTCTGTCTTCTCCTCTCCCTGGATGCCATTCTATCTTCTCCTCTCCCTGGATACCCTTCTGTCTTCTCCTCTCTCTGGATGCACTTCTGTTCTCTCCTCTTTCTGGATTCCGTATTTTTCTTTTCCTCTCTCTGGATGCCCTTCTGTCCTCTACTCTCTCTGGATTACCTTATGTCTTCTCCTCTCTCCCGATGCCCATCTGTTCTCTCCTCTCTCCGGATGCCCTAATGTCTTCTCCTGTCTATGGATGCCCTTCCGTTCCCTTCTCTCTTTGGATTTTCTTCTGTCTTCTCCTTTCTCTAGATGCTGTTCTATCCTCTCCTCTCTATGGATGCCCTTCTGTCTTCTCCTCTCTCTGGATGCACTTCTGTTCTCTCCTCTTTCTGGATTCCCTATTTTTTTCCTCTCTCTGGATGCCCTTCTGTCCTCTCCTCTCTCTGGATGCCCTTCTACTCTCTCCTCTCTATTGATGACTTTCTGTTCTCTCCTCTTTCTGGATGCACTTCTCTTCTCTCCTCTCTCTGGATGCCCTTCTGTCTTCTCTTCTCTCTGGATGCTGTTCTATCCTCTCTTTTATCTGGATGCCCTTCTGTCTTCTCCTCTCTCAGGATGCACTTCTGTTCTCTCCTCTTTCTGGATTCCCTATTTTTCTTTTCCTCTCTCTGGATGCCCTTCTGTCATCTCCTCTCTCTGGATGACCTTCTGTCTTCTCCTCTCTCCCGATGCCCATCTGTTCTCTTCTCTCTCCGGATGCCCTACTGTCTTCTCTTCTCTCTGGATGCCCTTCTATTCTCCCCTAACATTGGATGCCCTTCTGTTCTCTCCTCTCACTGGCTGCCATTCTGTCCTCTCCTCTCTCTGGATGCCCTTCTGTCTTCTCCTCTTTCTGGATGCATTTCTGTTCTCTCCTCTCTCTGGATGACCTTCTGTCTTTTCCTCTCTCTTCCGATTCCCTTCTGTTCTCTCCTCTCTCTGGATTCGCTTCTGTCTTCTCCTTTAATGGATGACCTTCTGTTCTCTCCTCTTTCTGCTTGCCCTTCTGTTCTCTTTTTATATGGATGCCTTTCTGTCTTCTCCTCTCTCTGTATAATCTTCTGTACTATTTTATGTGGATGCCTTATTTGACCTCGTCTCTATGGATGCCCTTCTGTCTTCTCCTATCTCCCCATGCCCTTCTGTCTTCTCCTCTTTCTGGATGCCCTACTGTCTTCTCCTCTCTCTGGATGCTCTTCTGCTCTCTCTTCTCCCTGGATACCCTTCTGTTCTATCCTCTCTCTGGATTCCCTTCTGTCTTCTCCTCTCTGTTGATGCCCTTCTGTTCTCTCCTCTTTCTGGAGGCCCTTCTGTTCTCTCCTCTCTATGGATGCCCTACTGTCTTCTACTCTCTCTTGATGCCATTCTACTCTGTCCTCTCTCTGGAAGCCCTTCTCTTCTCTCCTCTCTCTGGATTCCTTTCTGTCTTCTCCTCTCTCTTGATGCCCTTCTGTTCTCTCCTATTTCTGGAGGCCCCTCTGTTCCCTCTTATCTCCGGATGCCCTTCCGTCTTCTCTTCTCCCTGGATAGCCTTCTGGTCCCTCCTCTCTCTGGATGCCCTTCTGTTCTCTCTTCTCTCAGGATGTCCTTCTGTCCTGTCCTCTCTCTGGATTCCCTTCTGTGTTCTTCTCTCTCTGGATGCCCTTCTATTCTCTCCTCTATCTGGATGCCCTTCTGTTCTCTCCTCTGTCGGCATACCCTTCTGTCGTGTCCTCTCTCAGGATGCACTTCTGTTCTTTCCTCTCTCTGCATTCCCTTTTTATCTTTTCCTCTCTCTGGATGCCCTTCTGTCATCTCCTTTCTCTGGATGACCTTTTGTCTTCTCCTCTCTCCCGATGCCCTTCTGTTGTCTCCTCACTCCAAAGGCCCTTCTGTTCTCTCCTCTCTCTGCATTCGCTTCTGTCTTCTCCTTCTCTGGATGCCCTTCTGTTCTCTCCTCTTTCTGGATGCCCTTCTGTTCTCTCCTCTATCTAGATGCCCTCTGTCTTCTTTTCTCTCTGTATAGCCTTCTGTACTATTTTATGTGGATGCCCTTCTTTGCTCTCCTCTCTCCGGATGCCCTTCTGTTCTCTCCTCCCTCCGGATGCCCTACTATCTTCTTGTCTCTATGGATGCCCTTCTGTTCTCTCTTTTCTCTGGATTCCGTTCGGTCTTGTCCTCTCTCTTGATGACCTTGTGTTCTCTCATTTCTCTGGATGCCCTTCTGTTCTCTCCTCTCTCCGCATGCCTTCTGTCTTCTCCTCTCTCTCTCTATGCCCTTCTGGTCTCTCCTCTCTCTGGATGCCCTTTTTTTCTCTCCTCTCTCTGGATTCCCTTCTGTATTCTCCTCTTTCTGGATGCCGTTCTATCCTCTCCTCTCTCTGGATACCCTTCTGTCTTCTCCTCTCTCTGGATGCACTTCTGTTCTCTCCTCTTTCTGGATTCCCTATTTTTCTTTTCCTCTCTCTGGATGCCCTTCTGTCATCTCCTCTCTCCAGATGCCCTTCTGTCTTCTCCTCTCTCTGGATGCCCATCTGTTCTCTCATCTTTCTGGATGCCCTACTGTCTTCTCTCTCTCTGGATGCCCTTCTATTCTCTAATCTCTCTGGATTCCCTCCTGTCTTCTCCTCTCTCTTGATGCCCTTCTCTTTTCTCCTCTTTCTGGATGCCCTTCTGTTCTCTCCTCTCTCTGGATGCCCTTCTGTCTTCTCCTCTCCCTGGATGCCCTTCTGGTCTCTCCTCTCTCTGCATGCCCTTCTACCCTCTCCTCTCTATTGATGACCTTCTGTTCTCTACTCTTTCTGGATGCCTTTCTGTTCTCTCCTCTCTCCGGATGCCCTTCTGTCTTCTCCTCTCTCTCCTCTCAATGCCCTTCTAGGCTCTCCTCTCTCTGGATGACCTTTTGTTCTCTCCTCTCTTGATACCCTTCTGTCTTCTCTTCTCTCTGAATGCCCGTTCTATCCTCTCCTTTCTCTGGATGCCCTTCTGTCTTCTCCTCTCTCTGGATGCCCTTCTGTTCTCTCCTCTCTCTGGATGCCCTTCTGTCTTCTCTTTTCTCTGTATGGCCTTCAGGGCTCTCCTCTCTCTGGATGCCCTTCCGTTCCCTTCTTTCATTGGATTCCCTTACTGTCTTCTCCTTTCTCTGGATGCTGTTCTATACTCTCCTCTCTATGGATGCCCTTCTGTCTTCTCCTCTCTCTGGATGCACTTTTGTTCTCTCCTCTTTCTGGATTCCCTATTTTTCTTTTCCTCTCTCTGGATGTCCTTCTGTCATCTCCTCTCTCTGGATGACCTTCTGTCTTCTCCTCTCTCCCAATGCCCATCTGTTCTCTCCTCTCTCCGGATGCCCTAAAGTCTTCTCCTCTCTCTGGATGCCCTTCTATTCTCCCCTAACATTGGATGCACTTCTGTTCTCTCCTCTCACTGGATGCCATTCTGTCCTCTCCTCTCTCTGGATGCCCTTCTGTCTTCTCCTCTTTCTGGATGCATTTCTGTTCTCTCCTCTCTCTGGATGACTTTCTGTCTTTTCCTCTGTCTTCTGATGCCCTTCTGTTCTCTCCTCTCTATGAATGCCCTTCTGTTCTCTCCTCTCTCGGGATTGGCTTCTTTCTTCTCCTTTAACAAATGCCCTTCTGTTCTCTCCACTTTCTGTATGCCCTTCTCTTCTCTCATCTATCTAGATGCCCTTTTGTCTTCTCTTCTCTCTGTATTGCCCTCTGTACTATTTTATGTGGATGCCCTTCTTTGCTCTTCTCTCTTCGTATGCCCTTCTGTTCTCTCCTCTTTCTGGATGCCCTACTGTCTTCTCCTCTCTCTGGATGACCTTCTACTCTCTCCTCTCTCTGGATGCCCTTCTGTTCTCTCTTCTCTCTGGATTCCTTTCTGTCTTCTCCTCTCTCTTGATGACCTTTAGTTCTTTCCTTTTTCTGAATGCCCTTCTGTTCTCTCCTCTCTCCGGATGCCCTTATAACTTCTCCTCTCTCTCTCTCAATGCCCTTCTAGGCTTTCCTCTCTTTGGATGCCCTTTTATTCTCTCCTCTCTGGATACCCTTGTGTCTTCTCCTCTCTCTGGATGCACTTCTGTTCTCTCCTATTTCTGGATCCCTTATTTTTTTCCTTTCTCTCGATACCCTTCTGTCATCTCCTCACTCCAGATGCCCTACTGTCTTCTCCTCTCTCTGCAGGCCCTTCTACTCTCTCCTCTCTATTGATCACCTTCTGTTCTCTCCTATCTCCGGATATCCTTCTGTCTTCTCCTCTCTCTTTCTCAATGGCCTTCTATGGTCTACTCTCTCTGGATACCCTTTTTTTCTCTCCTCTCTGGATACCCTTCTGTCTTCTCCTCCCTCTGGATGCCTTTCTATCCTCTCCTTTCTCTGGATGCTCTTCTGTTTTCTCCTCTCTCTGGATGCACTTCTGTTCTCTCTTCTTTCTGGATTCCCATTTTTCTTTTCCTCTCTGTGGATGCCCTTCTGTTCTCTCCTCTCTCCGGATGCCCTAATGTCTTCTCCTCTCTCTGGATGCCCTTCTATTCTCCCCTAACATTGGATGCCCTTCTGTTTTCTCCTTTCACTGGCTGCCATTCTGTCCTCTACTCTCTCTGGTTGCCCTTCTGTCTTCTCCTCTTTCAAGATGCATTTCTCCTCTCTCCTCTCTCCTCTCTCCGGATGACCTTCTGTCTTTTCCTCTCTCTCTCAATGCCCTTCTGTTCTCTCCTCTCTCTGAATGCCCTTATGTTCTCTCCTGTCTCTGTATTCGCTTCAGTCTTCTCCTTTATTGGATGCCTGTCTATCCTCTCCTTTCTCAGGATGCCCTTCTGTCTTCTCCTCTCTCTGGATGCACTTCTGTTCTCTCTTCTTTCTGGATTCCCTATTTTTCTTTTCCTCTCTCTGGATGCCCTTCTGTTCTCTCCTCTCTCCTGATGCCCTAATGTCTTCTCCTCACTCTGTATGCCCTTCTATTCTCCCCTAACATTGGATGCCCTTCTGTTTTCTCCTCTCACTGGCTGCCATTATGTCCTGTCCTCTCTCTGCTTGCCCTTCTGTCTTCTCCTCTTTCTGGATGCATTTCTCTTCTCTCCTCTCTCCGGATGACCATCTGTCTTTTCCTCTCTCTTCAGATGCCCTTCTGTTTTCTCCTCTCTTCAAATGCCCTTCTGTTTGCTCCTCTCTCTGTATTCGCTTCTATCTTCTCTTTTAATGGATGCATTTCTATTCTCTTCTCTTTCTGCATGCCCTTGTGTTCTCTCCTCTATCTAGATGCCCTTCTATCTTCTCTTCTCTCTGTATGACCTTCTGTACTATTTTATGTGGATGCCCTTCTTTGCTCTCCTCTCTCCGGATGCCCTTCTGTTCTTTCCTCTCTCCAGATGCCCTACTGTCTTCTCCTCTCTCTGGATGCCCTTCTACACTCTCCTCTCTCTGGATGCTCTCCTGTTCACTCTTCTCTCTGTATTCCTTTCTGTCTTCTCCTGTCTCTTGTAGACTTTATGTTCTCTCCTTTTTCTGAATGCCCTTCTGTTCTCTCCTCTCTCTGGATGCCCTTATGTCTTCTCCTCTATATCTCTATGCATTTCTGGTCTCTCCTCTCTCTGGATGCCATTTTTTCTCTCTTCTCTCTGGATTCTATTCTGTCTTCTCCTCTCTCTGGATGCCATTCTATATTCTCCTTTCCCTGGATACCCTTCTGTCATCTTCTCTCTCTGGACGCACTTCTGTTCTCACCTCTTTCTGCATTTCTTATGTTTCTTTTCCTCTCTCTGGATGCCCTTCTGTCATCTCCTCTCTCCAGATGCCCTACTGTCCTCTCCTCTCTCTGGGTGCCCTTCTACTCTCTCCTCTCCATTGATGACCTTCTGTTCTCTCCTCTTTCTGGATGCCCTTCTGTTCTCTTCTTTCTCCGGATACCCTTCTCTATTCTCCTCTCGTTCTCAATGCCCTTCTAGGCTCTCCTCTATCTGGATTCCCTTTTATTCTCTCCTCTCTGGATACCCTTCTGTTTTCTCCTCTCTCTGGATGCCGTTCTATCCTCTCCATTCTCTGGATGCTTTTCTGTCTTCTCTTCTCCCTGGATGCCCTTCTGTCTTCTCCTCTCCATGGATGCACTTCAGTCTTCTCCTCTCTCGATGCACTTCTGTTTTCTCCTCTTTCTGGATTACCTATTTTTCTTTTCATCTCTCTGGATGCCCTTCTGTCATCTCGTTTCTCTGGATGACCTTCTGTCTTCTCCTCTCCCCTGATGCCCATCTGTACTCTCCTCTCTCCGGATGCCCTATTGTCTTCTCCTCTCTCTGCATGCCCTTCTACTCTCTCCTCTCTCTGGATGCCCTTTTGTTCTCTACTCTTTCTGGATTCCCTATTTTTTTCTTCTCTCTGGGTTCCCTTCTGTTCTCTCCTCTCTCTGGGTGCCCTTCTGTCTTCTCCTCTCTCTCTCTCAATGCCCTTTTCATCTCTCCTCTCTCTGGATTCCCTTTTATTCTCTCCTCTCTCTGGATTCCGTTCTGTATTCTACTCTCTCTAGATGCCATTCTATTCAATCCTCTCTCCGGATGCACTTCTGTCTTCTCCTCTCTCTGGATGCACTTCTGTTCTCTCCTCTTTCTGGATTCCCTATTTTTCTTTTCCTTTCTCTGGATGCCATTCTGTAATCTCCTCTCTCCAGATGCCCTTCTGTCTTCTCCTCTTTCTGGATGCCCTTCTGGTCTCTCCTCTCTCTGGATGCCCTTTTGTTCTCTCCTCTCTCTGGATTCCCTTCTGTCTTCTCCTCTCTCTGGATGCCCTTCTGTCTTCTCCTCTCTCTAAATGCACTTCTGTTCTCTCCTATTTCTGGATTCCCTATTTTTCTTTTCCTCTCTCTGGATGCCCTTTTGTCATCTGCTCTCTCTGGATGACCTTCTGTCTTCTCCTCTCTCCCGAAGCCCATCTGTTCTCTCCTCTCTCCAAATGCCCTTCTGTTCTCTCCTCTCTCTGGATTCACTTCTGTCTTCTCCTTCTCTGTATGGCCTTCTGTTGTCTCCTCTTTCTGGATTCTCTTCTGTTCTCTTGTCTCTCTGGAGGCCCTTCTGTCTTCTCCTCTCTTCGAATGCCCTTCTGTTCTCTCCTCCCTTTGGATTCCCTCCTGTCTTCTCCTCTCTCTGGATGCTCTTCTTCTCTCTCCTCTCTCCGGATGCTCTTCTGTCTTCTCCTCTCTCTGGATGCCATTCTGGTCTCTCCTCTCACTGGATGCCCTTCTGTTCTCTCCTCTCTCCGGATGCCCTACTGTCTTCTCCTCTCTCTGGATGCCCTTCTGCTCACTTCTCTCTGGATGTGAAGACCTCCATACTTGGGATACACTTCCTCAAGCCTTCGGAAATCTGACCACCCAAAGATCACAAGAAAACTTACCTGGATGCAGTAAGCAAAGGCTTTAATATAGAAGTAAGCCTGTGGTCAAATCGACAAGCTCTTTAGCTACAAGAGCAAGATTTTTGACCCCAAAGGGTGGGTTAAGGGGTCTTTTATAGAATAGGGTGGGGAAAGGAAGGCAATTTCACTTGCTTACACATGAATGGTTGCATTTTCGTGTGCTTACACATGAATGGTTGCATTTTCGTGTGCTTACACATGAATGCTTGCATTTGCACGTGGTTACACAAGAATGGCTGCATTTTCGTGTGCTTACACATGATTGGTTGTTTTACAAATTTTGAACATAGCACTGGGAAGACCAAGGGAGGGGTAAATAATAACAGTGGAACATTTCAGATGAAAATAGCCCAAATGATCTAGAGTCATGTTAAATCACTCTGCACACTCATTCTTCACAAAAATGTGGTTTTTACCATCCTATTGTGTCTTATGCTGCCATTTAGCAACTATTTCAGATTAACTATCTTTGCTTCTTCCTGCTATAGCCCCACCTAGGTGGCAGCATCTTTTATCTGTGGTCAGGAATGTGTCTTCCTGCCTTGGGCAATGCTTGAGGAATGTAATCCAGCAAGTGTCCTTCACCTGGAATGTGAAGGCCTGAAAACTTATTTTCAGTTCTGTGTTCTGTAAGGTAAGAAATTTACACATATTTCAAAAAATGGCATTTATAATTTTTCACTCTACAGATGCCCTTCTGTTCTCTCCTCACTTTGTATGCCCTTCTGTCTTCCCCTCTCACAGGAGGCTTTTCTGTTCTCTCCTCACTGGAGCAGAAAACTGACGGACATCCAGATTGAAGTCCAGACAATTGAATATAATATTGAAGAGAAGACAGAAGAGCAACTGGAGACAGGAGAGATCAGAAGGTCATGCAGATAGAGCAGAAGACAGAAGGACATCCAGAGAGAGAAGAGAGAACAGAAGGGAATCCAGACGGAGGAGAGAACAGAAGGGCATAAAAAGAGAGGAGAGGACACAAGTGCATCAAGAGAGAGGAGAAAACAGAAAGGCATGTAGAGAGAGGAGAGGACAGGAGGGCATCCACAGATTGGGAAGAACAGTAGAGCATCGAGAGCGAGGAGACAACGTAAGGGCAACCAAATAGAGAAGAGGACAGAAGTCATCTAGAGAGAGGAGAACCAGAAGGGCATCTGGAGAGAGGAGAGAACACAAGGGCATCCAGAAAGAGGAGAGAACAGAAGGGTATCCAGAGAGAGGAGGGAACACAATAGCATCCAGAGATAGGAGAAGAGAGAAGGGCATCAAGAGAGAGGAGAGAACAGAAGGACATCCAGTGAGAGGAGAGAACTGAAGGGCATTCGGAGGGAAAAGAAGGCCAAAGGGCATCCAGTTAGAGGAGAGGACAGAAGGGCATTCAGAGAGAGGAGAGGACAGAAGGATATCCAGAGAGGGGAGAGAACAGAAAGGCATCCAGAGAGAGGACAGAACAGAAGGGTATCCAGAAAAAGGAGAGAAGAAAGGGCATCCAGAGAAAGGATAAGACAGAAGGGAATCCAGATAGAGGAGAGAACAGAACGGAATCCAGAGAGAGGAGAGAGCAGAAGGGCATCCAGTGAGAGGAGAGAACTGATGGGCATTCGGAGAGAGGAGAAGGCCAAAGGGCATCCAGAGAGAGCAGAGGACAGAAAGGGCATCCAGAGAGTGGAGAGAACAGAAGGGCGTCCAGAGAGAGGAGAAAACAGAAGGGTGTCCAGAGAATTGGGAAGACAGAAGGCCATCCAGCGAGAGGCGAGGACATCCCGAGAGAAGAAAGAACAGAAGTGCATCCAGAGAGATGAGAGAACAGGAGAGAATCCAGAAAGAGGAGAGAATAGAAGCCCATCAGAGAGAGCAGAAGACTGACAGACATCCAGAGAGAGAAGAGGACTGAAGGGCATCCGGAGACAGGAGAAGACAGAAGGGCATCCAGAGAGAGGAGAAGACAGAATGGCATCTAGTGAGAAGACAGAACAGAAGGGCATCTGGTGAGAGGAGAAGACAAAAGGGTATCCAGAGTAAGGAGAATATTGTCGGGCATCCAGAGAGAGGAGAAAACAGAAGAGCATAGGGAGAGAGGAGAAGAGAGAAGGGCATCCAGAGAGAGGAGAGGACAGAAGGGCATGAAGATAGAGGAGAGCAAAGAAGGGCATTCAGAGAGACGAGAGTACCGAAAGGCATCCAGAGAGAATTGAGGACAGAAGCGCAACTAAAGAGAGGAGAGAAGAAAAAGGCATCTAGATAGAGGAGAGCACAGAAGGGCATCCAGTGAGAGGAGAAGAAAGAAGGGCAACCAGAAAGAGGAGAGTGAAGAAGAGCATCCAGTGAGAGGGGAGGACAGAAGGGATCTAGAGAGAGTTGGGAACAGAAAGCCATCCAGAGAGAGGAGAAGACAGAAGGGCATCTAGATAGAGGAGAGAACAGAACGGCATCCAGAATAGGAGGAGATCGAAGCGAATCCAGAGGGAGTAGTGTATAGAAAGGTATTCGGACAAAGGAGAAGACTGAAGGGCATCCAGAGAGAGGAGAGAACAGAAGGGCATCCAGAGAGAGGAGAAGACAGAAGTCCATCCAGAGCTGCGAGAGAACAGAGAGGCATCCAGAGAGAATAGAGGACAGAAGGACATCTACAGAGATTAGACAACAGAATGGTATCCAGAGAGAGGAGAGAACAGAAGGACATCCAGAAAGAGGAGAGAACAGATGGGCATTCAGATGAAGGAGAATACAGAAGGGTATCCAGAGAAAGGAGAGGAAAGAAGGGCATCCCAAGAGAGGAAAAGACAGAAGGGCATCCAGAGAGAATAGAGTACAGAAGGGCATAGAGTGAGAAGAAAGAACAGAAGGGCATCCAGAGAGAAAACAGACAAAAGGGATTCTAGAATGAGGAGAGAATTTTAGGGCATCCAGAGAGAGGAGAAGACATAAGGGCATCAGAAGAAAGGAGAGAAGAGAAGGGCATCGGAAGAGAGGAGAAGAAAGATGTGCATCCAGAGAGAGGAGATGACAGAAGAGCATCCAAAGAGAGGAGAAGACAGAAGGGCATCCAGAGAGAGGAGATGACAGAAGAGCATCCAAAGAGAGGAGAAAACAGAAGGGCATCCTGAGATAGGAGAGAACGGAAGGGCATCAAGAGATAGGAGACAAGAGAAATGCATACACAGAGAGAAGAGAACAGAAGGGCATGCAGAAAGAGAAGAGAAAAGAAGAGCATCCAGAAAGAGGAGAAGACAGAATGGAATCAATAGAGAGGAGAGAACAAAAGGGCTTCCAGAGAGAGAAAAGGACACAAGGACATCCAGAGAGGAGAGAACAGAAGGGCATCAAGAGAGAGGATAGAACAGAAGGGTATCCATAGAGAGGAGAGGACAAAAGGACATCCAGAGGGAAGAGAGAACAGAAGCACATCCAGAGAGATGAGAGAACATTAGAGAATCCAGAAAGAGGAGAGAACAGAAGCCCTTCCAGATAGAGCAGAAGACTGAAGGACATCCAGAGAGAGAAGAGGACTGAAGGGAATCTGGAGAGAGAAGAAGAGAGAAGGGCATCCAGAGAAAAGAGAGAACGTAATGACATTCAGAGAGTGGAGAAGACAGAAGGTCATCCAGAGAGATGAGAAAACAGAAGCGCATTCAGAGATATGAGAGAAGAGGAGAGAACCCAGAAAGAGGAGCAAACAGAAGCCCATCCAGAGAGAGCAGAAGACTGAAGGACATCCAGAGAGTGAAGAGTACTGAAGGGCATCCAGTGAGAAGAGAATACAGAAGGGTATCCAGGGAGAGGAGAGGACAGAATGGCATCCAGTGAGATGAGAGAACAGAAGGGCATCTGGTGAGAGGAGAAGACAGAAGGGTATCCAGTGTAAGGAGAAAATTGTCGGGCATCCAGAGAGAAGAGAAGACAGAAGGCCATAGGGAGAGAGGAGAAGACAGAAGAGCATCCAGAGAGAGGATAGGAGAGAAGGGCATCCAGAGAGAGGAGAGCACAGAAAAGCATCCAGTGAGACGAGAGAACATAGAGGCATCCATAGAGAATAGAGGACAGAAGGGATTCTAGAGAGAGGAGAGAAGAGAAGGTCATTCAACAAGAGGAGAAGACAAAAAGGGAATCCAGAGAGAGGAGAGAACAGAAGGGCATCCAGAGAGAGGAGAATACAGAAGGGCATCCAGAGAGAAGAGTGGACAGAAGGGCATCCAGAGAGAGGAGAGTGAAGATGGGCATCCTTGGGGAGTAGATGTCAGAAGTGCATCCATAGAGAGGAGAGAATAGAAAGCCATCCAGAGATAGGAAAAGACAGAAACGAATCCACAGAGAGGGGAAAAATTAAGGGCATCCAGAGAGCAGAGAAGACAGAAGAGCATCCTGTGAGAGTAGAGAATAGAACAGTATCCAGAGAGCGGAGAAGACAGAAGAACATCCAGAGAGAGGAGAGAACATAAGGGCATCCAAAGAGAATAGAGGACAGAAGGGCATGTAGAGAGAGCAGAGAACAGAAGGTTGTCCAGAAAGAGGAGAAGAAAGAAGGCCTCGGGAGATAGGATAAGATAGAAGTGCATCCAGAGAGAGGAGAGGACAGAATGTCTTTCAAAAGAGAGGAGAGAAAAGAACGTCATCCAGAGAGAGGAGAGAACAGAAGGGCATCAAGAGAGAGAATAGAACAGAAGGGCAACTAGAGAAAGGCAAAGACAGAAAGGCATCCAGAGAGAATAGAGGACAGAAGGACATCCCGAGAGAAGAAAGTACAGAAGCACATCCAGAGGGATGAGAGAACAGGAGAGAATCCAGAAAAAGGAGAGAATAGAAGCCCATCCAGAGAGAGCAGAAGACTGACGGACATCTAGAGAGAGAAGAGGACTGAAGGGCATCCGTATAGAGGAGAAGGCAGAAGGGCATCCAGAGAGAGGAGAGGACAGAATTGCATCCAGTGAGACGAGAGAACAGAAGGGCATCTGGTGAGAGGAGAAGACGGAAGGGTATCCAGAGTGAGGAGAAAGTTGTCGGGCATCCAGAGAGATGAGAAAACAGAAAGACCTCCAGGGAATGTAGAGAATAGAACGGTATGCAGACAGAGAAGGCAGAAGGGAATCCAGAGCGAGGAGAGAACAGAAGGGCATCCAGACAGAGGAGAGAACAGAAGGGCATCTAGAGAGAGGAAAAGCCTGAAGGAATGTTTCTGTTTTGAACTATGAAAAAACACACCCCTCTGGTGGACATTGGTGTGGATGCCCCTGTTGTTGACAGTGGGAAAACATCTCTTTGGTGGACAGTCCGGTGGACGTCTTGTGGTTGATAGGAAAAAGATGTCCCTGTGGTGAAGAGTGCTGAGGACAACTCTTTGTTGGACATTGGTGAGAACATCTCTGTGGTGAACATTGGGCAGGATGTCCCTGTGGCTGACTAAGTG
This sequence comes from Arvicanthis niloticus, assembly GCF_011762505.2. Taxonomy (NCBI): domain Eukaryota; kingdom Metazoa; phylum Chordata; class Mammalia; order Rodentia; family Muridae; genus Arvicanthis; species Arvicanthis niloticus. Next base: position 20,551 of record NW_023046414.1, read on the forward strand.
TAGAACATTCCCGTGGTGGACAGTGGGGTGGTGGTTTCTGTGCTGGACAGTGGGAAGGATGTCCTTGTGCTGGACAGTGAGGAGGACGTCCCTGTGGTGGACAGTGGAAAGGACATCACTGTGGTGGACAGTAGAGAGGACCTCCCTGTGGTAGACAGTAAGAAGGATATCCCTGTTCTGGAACGTGAGAAAGACGTTTATGTTGTGGATTTTAAAAAGGATGTCACTTTTGTGGACATTGGAAAGGACCTCCTTGTGGTGCACAGTTGGAAGGATATTCCTCTGGTGGACAGTTGGGAGGACATCCCTGTGGTGGACAGCTGGGAGGAACTCTCTGTGGTGGACAGTGGGAAGGACATCTCTGTGGTGTACAGTGAAGAGGAGCACTCTGTGTTGGATAGTTGAGATCCCTGTGCTGGACAGTGATGAGGACATCCCTGTGGTGGACAGTGGGGAGGAGGTTTCTGTGGTGCACAGGAAAACACTATTTTGGTTGACCTTGGGAATGATGTCCCTGTTTTGGAGAGTGCATAGCACATCACTGTGGTGGACAGTGGTGATGATGACATTGTGGAGAGTGGGGAGGATGTTTCTGTGGTGCACAAGAAAATGTCTCTTTGGTGGACAGTGGGAAGTATTTGCCTGGAGTGGAGATTGCAGTGGACATCTCTGCAATGGACAGTGGTAAGAAAATTTCTGTTATGCAAAGAAGAATGTTCCTGTGGTGCACAGTGGAAAGGATGTTCCTGTGGTGAACAGTGGGAAGGATTTACCACTGGTGGACATTGGTGACGATGACCCTGTGGTAAATAGTGGTAAGGATGTCCCTGTGGTGGACAGCAGGGAGAAACTTTCTGTGGTGGACAGTGGGTAGGATATCCCTGTGATGGAAAGTGGGGAGGTAGTCACTTAGGTGGTCAATGGGAAGGACATCTCTGTGGTATAGAGTGGTGAGTACTTCACTGTAGTGCACAATAAGGTGGACATGCCTGTGGATTACACTGTGGAGGACATCCGTGTGGTGGACTATGAGGAGGATCTCCCTGTGGAGGATGGTTGCGAGGACTTCCCTCTGGTGGACAGTGGGGTGGATGTCAATGTATTCGACAGATGGAAAGACGTCCCTGTGGTGGACAGTGGGAAGGGAATTTCTTTGTTTTACAGTGGGAAGGACATCCATGTTGTGGACAGTGGGGAGGAACTCCCTGTGGTGGACAGTAGGAAGGATGTCCCTGTAGTGGTCCTTGGTGAGGACACCCCTGGGTTGGACCGTGTGGTAAACATCCCTGTGGTGGAAAGTGGGGAGGACGTCCCTTTGGTTGACACTGGGGAATAAGTCCCTGTGGTATACAGTTGGAAGGATGTCTTTCTGGTGGACAGTGGGAAGGACCCCCTGTGGTGGATAATTGGAAGGACGTGCCTGCTGTAAACAGTGGAGAGGACTTCTCTTAGGTGGACAGTGGGGAGTACGTCCCTGTGGTGGACAGTGGTCAGGATGTCTTTTGGTGGACAGTGGTGATGATGTTTCTCTGGGGCAAAGGAGAATGTCCCTTTGGTAGACATTGGGAATGATGTCCCTGTTGTGGATTGTGCGGAGAACATCTCTGGGGTAGACAGTGCTGAGGAAATCCATGGTATGCACAGGAAGATGTTCCTGTGGTGCATGAGGGTGAGGATATCCCTGTTGTGCATGGGAGGATGTCCTTATTGTGCACAGTGGGGAGGATGTCCTTGTGGTGAACAGTGAGAAGGACATCCCTGTGGTGGAGAGCTGGGAGGAACTCTCTGTGGTGGACAGTGGGAAGGACGTCCCTGTTGTGGACAGTGGAAAAAACTTCTCTTTAGTGGACTTTGGGGAATACATTCATTTGGTGGACAATGGGGAGGACGTCCTTTGGTGGAGAGTGTTGAGGAAGTTTCTCAGGTGCAAAGGAGAACGTCCTTTAGTGGACATTGGATATGATGTCCCTGCATTGGAGTGTGCAGAGGACATCTCTGGGGTAAACTGTGGTGAGGACATTCCTGGTGTGCAAAGGCAGATGTTCCTGTGGTGCACAAGGGTGAGGACATCACTGTTGTGCACAGGAGGATGTCCCTGTGGTGCACAGTGGGGAGGATGTCCTTGTGGTGAACAGTGAGAAGGATGTTCCTGTTTTGGACAGCTGGGAGGACCTCTCTATGGTTGACAGTAGGAAGGACCTCCCTGTGATGGCTAGTGGGTAGGATGTCCATATGGTGGACAGTGGAGTGGACATCCCTGTTTTGGACAGTGGGGAGGACTTTACTGTTGTGGACAGTTGGAAGGACGTCACTGTGGTGGACAGCTGGGAGGACCTCTCTTTGGTGGACAGTGAAAAAGATGTCCAGTGATGGACAATGATGAGGAGTATGTTGGACAGCGCAGAGGACAGCCTTGTAGACTGTAGTAAGAACTTGTAGTAAGAACAAAGTTCCTGTGGTGCACAAGAGAATTCTCTTTGGTGGACAGTGAGAAGGGTGTCCTTGTAGTGGGGAGTTCAGAGGAAATCTCTGGGGAGTACAGTGATAAGAACATCCCTGTTGTCACAGGAGGATGTCCCTGAGATGTACAGTGGGGAGGACATCACTGTGGTGGACAGGCAGAAAAATGTTCCTGTTGTGGACAGTGGGGAGGACCTCCCTGTGGTGGACAATGCGTAAGATGTCCCTGTGGTTAACAGTGTGGAGGATATTCATGTTGTGGACAGTGGTGAAAAAGTCCATGTAGTGGACATTAGAGAGGACAACCATGTTGTGAACAGTTGTAAGGATGTCCTCGTGGTACACAGGAGGATGTCCCTTTGGTGGATAATGGGAATGACATCTCTATGGTGAACAGTTGAAAGAACATCCCTGTGATTTACAGTTGGGAGGACCTCCCTGTGGTGGGCATTGGAAAGAACGTTTCCGTGGTGGACAGTGGTATATACATGTTTGTTGTAAACAGTGGCGAGGATGTCAATCTGGTAGACAGTGGAAAAGACATCCTTGTGGTGGACAGTAGAGAGTACTACCCTGTGGTGGACAGTGGGAAGGAGGTCCCTGTGGTGGACAGTGGAAAGGACATATAAGTTGTGGACAGTGGGAAGGACGTCCCTGTTGTGGACATTGGGATAGACCTCTTCGTGGTGGACAGTGGGAAGGGTGTGCGTCTGGTGGACAATGGGGAGGACCTACTTGTGATGGACAGTGGGAAGGAGATCCCTGTTATTATCTGAGGAGAGGATATCATTGAAGTGGACAGTCTTAAGAATGTCATCTTGGTGGACAGCATGGAAGACATTTCTAGTTTGAATAGTGGGAAGGATATCACTGTTGTAGACAGTGGGGAGCAAATTCAAGTGGTCGACGGTGGGGAGTATTCCCTGTGATGGACAGTGGGGAGGATATTACTGTGGTGCACTGGAGAATATCCCTGTGGTGCATAGTTGGAAGGATGCCCATATGGTGGAGAATACGGAGGACATATCTGTTGTGGACAGTGGTTAGGACATCCCTGTTGTGCACAGGGGGATGTCACTATGTTGCACAGTGGGGAGGATGTCCCTGTTGTTTTCAGTGGGAAGGATTCGCTGTGTTTGATAGTTGGGAGGACATCCGTGTTGTGGACAGTTAGGAGGATGTCCCTGTGTTGGAGAGTTGAGAGGATTTCACTGTAGTAGACAGTGTGGATGATGGCCTTGTGGACAGTAAGAAGAACGCTCTGGTGGTGCACAAGAGAATGTCTCTTTGGTGGACAGTGAGAATGATGTCCTTGAAGTGGGGAGTGCAGAAGACATCTCTGGGGTAGACAATGGTAAAAATATCCCTGTTTTGCACAGGAGGATGTCCCTGTGGTGTACAGTCGAAAGGACATCCCTGTAGTGAACAGTGAAGAAGACGTCCCTGTGATGGACCATTGAAATGTTATTTTTGTGGTCGACTGTGGGAAGGACGTCCCTTTGGAGGACAGTGTTGAGGACAACAATGTGGTGGACAGGCAGAAGGTTGCTCCTGTGGTAGATGGAGGGGAGGACCTCCCTGTGGTGGACAGTGGGTAGGATGTCCCTGTGGTTTACAGTGCAGAGGATATTCTTGTGGTGGACTGTGGTGATAACTTCCATGTAGTGCGTATTGTTGAGGACAACCATGTTGTGGACAGTGGTAAGGATGTCCTTGTAGTACACAGGAGGATGTCCCTGTGGTGGACAGTGGGAAGAATGATCCAGTGGTGGACTGTTGGGGAGGAACTCCTTGGGGTGGACAGTTGGGAGGATGTCCCTGTGGTGGACAGTGGGTAGGACCATTCTGTTGTGGACACTGTGATGGACGTCCTTGTGAAGGACAGTGGGGAGTAATTCCCTGTTGTGTACAGTGGGATGGATGTTTCTGTAGTGGACAGTTGGGAGCATATTTTGTGGTGGACAGTTAGGCAGAAGTCCCTGTGGTAAACAGTGGGAAGGAAGTCCTTTTTGTGGACAGTGAAAGGATGTCCGTGTGGTGGACAATGGGAAGGACGTCCCTGGTGTAGACAGTGGGGAGGTTCTCCCTGTGGTGGACAGTGTGAAGGACATCCTTGTGGTGCACAGCAGGGAGGACCTCTCTGTGTTGGACAGTGGTAAAGATGTCCCTGTGATAGACAGTGATGAGTATGTTTCTGTGGTGGAGAGCAGAAAGGACGTCTCTGTTGTGGACAGTGGTGAGGACTTCCCAGTCGTGGATATTGGGAAGGAAATCCCTGTGGTGAACAGTCGAAAGGATTTTTCTGTGGTGGACAGTGGAGAGGACCGCCTAATGGTGGAAAGTGGAAAGGATGTAACAGTGGTGGACAGCGGGTAGGACATATCTCTGGTGGACAGTGGGTAGTACGTTCCTGTGGTGGACACTGGGGAGGACGTCACTGATGTGGACAGTGGGAAGGAGGTCCCTGTGGTGGACAGTGGGAAGGACTTTTATGTTGTGGACTGTGGGAAGAATGCCTCTGTTGTAGACATTAGGAGAGATCTCCTTGTGGTGAACTTTGGGAAGAATGTCCCTCTTGTGGACAGAGGTGAGGACATCACTTAGGTGGACAGTGAGAAGGACATCCCTGTGGTGGTCAGTGGGGAAAACCTTTCTTTTGTGGACAGTGGGAAGGACATCACTGTTGTGGACAGTGGGGAGGATGTCACTGGTTTGGACAGTGGTAAGGACATCCATGTGGTGGACAGTAGAGAGGACTTTTCTGTGGTGAACAGTGGGAAGAAGGTCCATGTGTTGGACAGTGGGGAGGATATTTATGTTGTAGATTGTAGGAAGGACATCAATGTTGTGGACATTGGGAAGAACCTCCGAGTGCTGAACAGTGGAAATCATGTCCTTCTCATGGACAGTAGGGAGAAACACCATGTGGTGGACAGTTTAAGGATGTCTCTGTGGTGGACATAGGAAAGGACATCATTTAGTGGACATTGGGAAGTACGTTCCTGTTGTGGACATCAGGGTGTACCTTTCTGTGCTGGACAGTGGGAAGGACATGCCTGTTGTGGACAATTGAGAGGACCTCCCTGTGGTGGACAGTGGGAAGGACATTTATGTTGTAAACTGTGGGAAGAACATCTCTGTTGTGGACATTGGAAAATACCTCTTCTAGTGAACTGTGAGAAGAATGTCCCTCTTGTGGACAGAGGGGACGACGTCACTTAGGTGAACAGTGGTAAGGACATTCCTCTGGTGGAGAGTAGAGAGAATCTTTCTGTTGTGCACAGTGGGAACTAGGTCTATGTGTTGGACAGTGGGGAGGACATTTATGTTTTGGAATGTAGGAAGGATGTCCATGTTGTGGACATTTGGAAGGACTTTTGTGTGGTGGACCGTGGGAAGCATATCCCTCACGTGGACAGTGAGGAGAAACACCATGTGGTGAACAGTGGGAAGGACGTCTCTCTGGTGGACATAGGGGAGGACATCATTTAGTGAACATTGGGAAGTACATTCCTGTTGTGGACAGCAGGGTGTACCTTTCTTTGCTGGACAGTGGGAAGGACATGCCTGTTGTGGACAGTGTGGAGGACATCGCTTTGGTGAACAGCGAAAAGGACATCCCTGTGGTGGACAGTAGAGAGGACTCCCCTGTGGTGTACAGTGGGAAGGAGGTCCCTGTGGTGGACCATGGAAATGATATGCCTGTTGTGGACAGGGCAGAGGACATCACTGTGGTGGACAGTGTAAGGAACATACCTGTGGTGGACAGTATAGAGCACTTCCCTGTGGTGGACAGTGAGAAGGAGGACCCTGTGGTTGACATTGGAAGGAAATATATGTTGTGGAGCGTGGGAAGGATGTCTCTGTTTTGGACATTGAGAAAGACCTCCTTGTGGTGAATAGTAGGAAGGATGTCCCTCTGGTGGTCATTAGGGAGGAACTCCATGTGGTGGACAGTGGGAAGGATTTTCCCCTCTGGTCGACAGTGGAGAGGATGTACCTGTGGTGGACAGTGGAAAGGACGTTCTATGGTGGAGAGTGAGAAGACTGTCCCTTTGGTGGAGAGCAGGGAGGTGCTCTCTGTGGTGGACAGTGGGAAGGACATCCCTGTGGTGGACAGTAAAAGGATGTCTCTTTTGTGCATATTGGGGAAGATGTCCCTCTAGTGAACAATGGGAAGGACATACCCATGGTGGACAGTGGTGAGGAGGACCCTGTCATGGACAGTTGTAAGGATGCCCCTGTGGTGGACAGCAGGGAGAACCTCACTTTTGTGGACAGTACGAATGACGTCCCTGTGGTATAAAATGTAAAATATGTCCCTGTGGTGCACAATGGTGAGGACATCCCTCTTGTGCACAGGAGGATGTCCTTGTAGTGGACAGTGGGGAGGACCACACTCTGGAGGACTGTGGTGTAGGACATACCTGTAGTGGACAGTGGGAAGGAGGTGCATGTGGTAGACAGTGGGGAAAATGTCTGTGTTGTGGATAGTAGGAAGGATGTCCCTTTGGTGGACAGTGGGAAGAAGGTCCCTGTGGTGGACGGTGGGGAGGAACTCCTTGTGGTGGAAAGTTGGGAGGATATCCCTATGGTGGACCATGTGTAGGACATTTCTGTTGTGAACATTGGGATGAACATCCTTTTGAAGTAAGGTGGGGAGTATATCCCTGTTGTGTACTATGGGATGGATGTTTCTGTAGTGGATAGTGGGGAACATATTTGTGTGGTAGACAGTTAGGAAGATGTCCCTGTGATTAACTGTTGGGAGGAAGTTCTTTTTTGGACGACCAGAGGATGTCCATGTGGTGTACAATGGGAAAAACATCCCTGTTGAAGACAGTGGGGAGGACATCCCTGTGGTAGACAGTGGTTACGATATTCCTGTTGTTCACAGGTGGATGTCCCTGTGGTGCACAGTGGGGAGGATGCCACTGTTGTTTACAGTGGGAAGGATTTCACTGTGTTTGATAGTTGAGAGGACATCCATGTTGTGGACAGTTGGGAGGATGTCCCTGTGTTGGAGAGTTGAGAGGATTCCCCTGTGGTGGACAGTATGGATGACGGCCTTGTGGACAGTAAGGACAATGCTCCTGTGGTGCACAAGAGAATGTTTCTTTGGTGGACAGTGAAAAGGATGTCCTTGTAGTGGGGAGTGCAGAAGACATCTCTGGGTTGGACAGTGGTAAGAACATCCCTGTTGTGCACAGGAGGATGTCCCTGTGGTGTACAGTGGGAAGGACATCCCTGTGGTAGACAGTAAATAGGTCTTCCCTTCGGTGGACAGTTGTAATGACCTCCTTGTGGTCGACAGTGGGAAGGACGTCCCTTTGGAGGACAGTGGAGAGGACATCATTGTGGTGGACAGACAGAAGGATGTCCCTGTGGTGTACAGAGGGGAGGACCTGCCTGTGGTGGACAGTTGGTAAGATGTCCCTGTGATTTACAGTGCAGAGGATATTCGTGTGGTGGACAGTGGTGAGGACTTCCCTGTATTGCATATTGTTGAGGACAACCATGTTGTGGACGGTGGTAAGGATGTCCTTGTAGGACACAGGAGGATATCCCTGTGGTGGACAGTGGGAAGGGCATCTGTTTGGTGGACTGTGGAAAAAACGTCCCTGTGATTGACAGCTGGGAGGACCTAACTGTGGTGGACAGTGGGGTGGACACATCTTTTGTGGACAGTGGGTAGGACGTTTCTGTGGTGGATTGTGGAAAGGACATCACTTTGATGGACAGTAGAGAGCACCTCCCTGTGGTGGACGTTGGGAAGGATGTCCCTGTTGTGGACAGTGGGGAGAATATTTCTGTGATGGACCGTTGAAATGACGTCTCTGTGGTGGGCAGTGGAGAGAAACTCTTTTTGGTAGACAGTGGGTAGTATGTCCCTGTGGTAGACAGTGTGTAGTATGGTCCTGTGGTTGACAATGGGCAGGACGTCCCTGTGGTGGACAGTGGAAAGTACATCCCTGTTGTGGACAGTGGGGAGGGCATCCCAGTGGTTGACAGTGGAAACTACATCACTTTGATGGACAGTAGAAAGCAGCTCCCTGTGGTGAACAGTGGGAAGGAGGTCCATGTGGACAGTGGGAAGGACATTTATGTTGTTGACTGTGGGAAAAACATCTGTGTTGTGGACATTGGGAAAGACCTCCTTGTGGTGAACTCTGGGAAGAATGTCCCTCTTGTGGACAGAGGGGAGGAAGTCACTTAGGTGGAAAGTGGTAAGGACATCCCTGTGGTGGACAGTGGGGAGGATGTCCCTGTTGTTTACAGTGGGAAGGACTTTGCTGTGTTTGATAGTTGAGAGGACATCCATGTTGTGGACAGTTGGGAGGATGTCCCTGTGTTGGAGAGATGAGAGGATTTCCCTGTGGTGGACAGTGTGGATAACAGCCTTGTGGACAGTAAGGACAATGCTCCTGTGGTGCACAAGAGAATGTCTCTTTGATGGACAGTGAAAAGGATGTCCTTGTAGTGGGGAGTGCAGAAGACATCTCTGGGTTGGACAGTGGTAAGAACATCCTTGTTGTGCACAGGAGGATGTCCCTGTGGTGTAAATTGGGAAGGACATCCCTCTGGTGGACAGTAAATAGGTCTTCCCTTCGGTGGACAGTTGAAATGACGTCCTTGTAGTCGACAGTGGGAAGGACGTCCCTTTGGAGGACAGTGGAGGGGACATCATTGTGGTGGACACACAGAAGGATGTCCCTGTGGTGTACAGAGGGGAGGACCTGCCTGTGGTGGACAGTGGGTAGGATGTCCCTGTGGTTTACAGTGTAGAGGATATTCGTGTGGTGGACGGCGGTGAGGACTTCCCTGTATTGCATATTGTTGAGGACAACCATGTTGTGGACGGTGGTAAGGATGTCCTTGTAGTACACAGGAGGATATCCCTGTGGTGGACAGTGGGAAGGGCATCTGTTTGGTGGACTGTGGAAAAAACATCCCTGTGGTTGACAGTTGGAAGGACCTAACTGTGGTGGACAGTGGGAAGGATGTCCCTGTGGTGGATTGTGGAAAGGACATCTCTTTGATGGAGAGTAGAAAGCACCTCCCTGTGGTGGACATTGGGAAGGAGGTTTCTGTTGTTGACAGTGGGGAGAATATTTCTGTGGTGGACCATTGAAATGACGTCTCTGTGGTGGACTGTGGAGAGGACCTCTTTGTTGTAGACAGTGGGTAGTATGTCCCTGTGGTAGACAGTGTGTAGTATGGTCCTGTGGTGGACAATGGGGAGGACGTCCCTGTTGTCGATATTGGGAAGGACCTCCTTATGGTGAACAGTGGAAAGAACATCCCTGTTGTGGACAGGGGGAAGACATCCCTGTGGTGGACACTGAAGAGGACTTTCCTGTGTTGGACATTTGGGATGAGATCCCTGTGACGAATAGTGGGAAAGACGTTTCTTTGGTGGATAGTGGGGAGGATGTCCCTGTCGTATAGTGTGCCAAGGATAACTCTGGGTGGAGGGTGTTGCTGACATCCCTGATGTGCAAAGGAAGATATCCCTGTGGTGCACAGTGGTGAGGATATCCCTGTTGTGCACAGGAAAATGTCTCTGTTGTGCAACGTGGGTAAGATGTCTCAGTGGTGAATGGTGAAAAGGATGTCACTGTGGTGGACAATTTGGAGGATGTCCCTGTGGTGGACAGTGGGAAGGATGTCCCTTTGGAGGACAACAATGGGGAATTCTCTATGGTGGACTGTATGAAGTACGTCCTTGTTGTGGTCAGTGGGGAGGATGTCCCTGTGATGGACAGTGGGGAGGATGTCTCTCTGGCGGACAGTTGAAAGATATACCTTTGGTGGACAGTAGGAAGGACATCCCTGTGGTAGTCAGTGGGTAGGATGTCCCTGTGGAGGACAGTGGGTAGAACGTCTCTGTGGTGTAGAGTGTGAAGGACATTACTGTTGTGAACAGTGGGGAGTATATTTCTGTGGTGGACAGTTGATTTGATGTCCCTGTGGTGGAGAGTGGAGAGGACCTACCTGTGGTGGAGATTTGAGAGGACCTCCCTGTGGTAGACATGGGTAGAACATCCCTGTTGTGGATGGTGGCTAGTACTTTCCTGTGTTGGACACTGTGTATCAGCAGCTGCCGCCGCTGATACACAGCGCTTGCCCCCTTCCCGCCCGACTTGCTTTGTCTCTGCCCCCGCCCTTCCAGCCGCAGCAGGCGCTTCTGAATCAGAGCCTTTGGATTCTGGCACTACAACCGTTACCATGCTAACGCCAGTTCCCTCAGTCTCCACATCACTTCCTACGTCTGCAGTTTTGACGTTCCCTGCTACCCTGCCTGTTTCTCTCTCTTACATGAAGACCTGCCTTTCTTCTCAGGTCTATGAATTGGTAGACATCCTCCACCTTCAGGAGTAAATTTCACAGCTCTCAGCCCTTTGTTCCTCCTCCCCTGTGGAGGACTCTCAATGTTTGGTTTTCCCTGTCACTCACTCTCAAGGTATCCCTCCTCAGACACCTGCGGCTCCTGATTCTAGCTCCTCACAGATTCCGCCACTCCCTCCCCCTTCCTGGTCTAGTGCTCAGCGTTCACACAGCCACATGCCTGCCACTCCTTCTTCCTCCTCATGCCCCATGCCTCCTTCCTCTTCATGGTCCTCTCATAAACCTTCCCAGCCTTCTTGCCCCCAATTGGGGACAGAGGCCGTCTTCTGGAGATGAGGATGAGACAGAGCCAGAAGGTGGAAGCAGGGATGTGGGCAGAGCAGTGACAGAAAATGAAAACGTGTGCCCTATGGAGAATCCTACAATCTTTAAAAAACTCCGCTTTAAACAGTTAGAAAAATTAAATTCGGCTGTTAGGAATTATGGGCCCAATGCTCCCTTCACTCTTTCCCTTCTTGAAAGCCTTGGGGCAGGTGGATATTTAACAACCAATGAGTGGTTGACAGTTGCCCAGGCCATATTAACTCGGGGACAGTTTCTCTCCTGACAGACTGATTGGGCAGATCGTTGCAGGTCTCAGGCACAAGTCAATCTCTCAAGCTCATGCTCACCCTCCAATAAATGGACACTTGATAAACTCCTAGGTTGAGGGAAATATGCCTCTTACCAAATACAGCAAAAATTTTCTCTGGGTCTCTTGGCTCAGTCATCCTCAGCAGCTATGAGTGCCTGGAGACCCATTCCCATGAAAGGCTCTGTCCTTTCCCCTTTGACAAAGATCATTCAGGGCAATCAAGAAGAATGTTGAGAATTTGTTGCCCACATCCTGGAGGCATCTGAGAGATCCTTGGGACCTGGCCAGGGAGACAATAAACTTCTTCAGCAGCTTGCTTATGAAAATGCTAACTCTGCCAGTAGGACTGCCCTTCAAGGGAAATGTAAAAATAAAGATATGGATGAGATGATTCATATCTGCAAGGATGTAGATCCCTTTGCCCATAAGGTCTCACAAGCCATCAATCTGGCTGTGGGAGTGGCCACTACAGCTACTAGTGGTGGGGCAAACATATCCACCTGTTTTAGATGTGGTCACTTGGGCCATTTTGCTAAACAGTGCCCTCAGGGTAAACCCATGGCTCAGCCCCCACCTCAATGGAAGGGAGAACGTTCACTTCCAATGACCCCTTGCCCTTGCTGCAGGCTAGGCAAATATTGGACTACTGCCTGCCTTTCCAAAACTGATATTTTGGCCAACCCCTCCATCCCCTTCAGGGAAACGGGATGTGGAGCCAGACCCAGACCCCTTAGCCAGTCTCCTTCCTTCCAGCCTTGGGAAACAGCCAGGCAGGGCCACATCAAACCTTCCATCAACAGCTCCCAAACCAGCCACAGCCCTCTGTAGGGCTACCCCAGGGAGTGCAGGATTGGACCTCTGTGCCTCCTCCAATACAATATTAGAAGCTGGAGGAGGAGTTCAGATGATCCCTAATGATATCTTTGGGCCTCCCCCACCCCAGACTTATTATCTTATCTTGGGGCAGAGCATCTGCCACACTCCAAGGCATTACCATTTTCCCTTCAATTGTTGATAACGATTACTCTGGAGAAATTAAAGTATTGGCCACTAGTTCTAGAGAGCCCCTTCACATTCGCCAATGACAGTGCCTTGCACAGGCCTTTCCCCTTCCAGTAGACACCTCCATACCTTCCTTGGGCCCATCCCAGGGTGCTTCCACACCTGAATTTTCTGATGTCTATTGGGTCTAAAGACTCTCGCAAGAGTGCCCACAATTAAAACTGAAACTTAATGGCAAAAACTTTGAGGGTATATTTGACTCAGGAGCGGACTCCAGAGTTATTTCACAGGCCTCTTGGCCCTCCTCTTGGCCCTCCTCTTGGCCCTGTCAGACTTCTTTAACTCACCTTCAAGGCATTGGCCAGTCCACCAACACCTTTCAAAGCTCCCAGTTGCTCACTTGGGAGGATCCTGATGGTAATACTGGACATGTTAGACCATTCATTGTACCTGGCCTCGCTATAAACTTATGGGGTCGAGATATATTGAGTCAAATGGGAGTTCTTATGTTTAGCCCCTCTGCAGTTGTTACCCACCAGATGCTGGACCAGGGGTTCATCCCTGGACAAGGCTTGGGCAGATGCAACCAAGGGATCCCCACCCCAATTGCTGTTACACCAAAGACCTCATGCTAAGGACTAGGTTATAATTCAAATTTTTCTTAAGAACCATTGCTCCCCTGCACGCAAGACAGATAAGATCACCTGGAAGTCAGATTCCCCTGTCTGGGTCGACCAATGGTTCCTCCCTCAACATAAACTTTTACTGGCCATGCAGTTGGTGCAGGAACAATTAGATGCTGGCCACATTGAACCCTCCATCTCCCCTTGGAATACACCCATTTTGTGATACAAAAGAAAGGGGGCAGATGGAGACTGCACCAGGACCTCAGAGAAATTAATAAGACTATGGTCCCAATGGGAGCCCTCCAGCCTGGCCTCCCCTCCCCCGTGGCAATACCTAAGAGTTACAATAAGATGGTTATTGATTTGAAAGTTTGTTTTTTCTGCATCCCCTTACACCCAGAGGATTGTAAAGGTTTTTCCTGTAGCCTTCCTGTTGTTAATTGCATTGGGCCATCTCCATGAATTCAGTGGAGGGTCCTGCCTCAAGGCAGGGCCAATAGTCCCCCCCAAAAAAAGTTTGTAGCCCAGGCCATTTACCCTTTTCGCCTTAAATACCCTGAGTTATATATTGTTCATTATATAGATGACATTATTCTGGCTAGCCCTGACAAGACCACCTTGCCCAGGGTGGGCCAGGAGTCGGTAACTGCCCTCCAAGGCCTTGGGCTGCAGATTGCCCCTGAGAAGTTCCAGCTACAGCCCCCACATTTATTCTTGGGTTTTGAGCTTCACCCCTCTAAGGTTCTCTCTCAAAAAATTGAACTTAGAAAAGATTCCTTACAAACACTTAATGACTTTCAACGTCTCTTGGGAGACATAAATTGGTTGTGCCCTTATCTAAAATTAACAGCTGGAGAACTTAAGCCTCTATTTGATATTCTTCGAGGAGATTCTGACCCCTCCTCCCCCTGTGCCTTAACACCTGAGGCCACCTCTGCCCTTAAGCTCGTGGAGAAAGCCATTTAACAACAGACTGTTACCTATTATTCTCCAATCTCCCCCTTATGGCTATTGGTTCTTCCCACCATGTTTGCCCCCATGGGATTGTTGTAACAGACTAAACCTTTGTATTGGCTTCATTTGCCCGCCACCCCTCCTAAAGTGCTACCTGTTTATCCTGCCTTGGTGGCACAGATCATAAGGATGGGAAGAGAGACCTCCCTGAAGCTCTTTGGTAGAGACCCTGATCTTGTCAGCATTCCCTATGATGCCGCTCAAGTTCGGTGGCTACTTCAGACCTCAGATGAATGGGCTATTAACTGTATTTCATTTCAGGGAAAGATAGATAACCACTCTCCCTCTGACAAACTTATCCAGTTTCTTGAACACCAAGCTGTGGTCTTCCCTAAAGTGACTAAGAACATCCTCATTCCTCAAGCACCACTGATTTTTATAGATGGATCCTCCTCTGGGGTTGCAGCCTTTAATATAGGTGGACAGGTCTCTAAGTTTCAGACCAAATTTTCCTCATTACAGTTGGTATACTTGGTTGCTGTTATTCAAGTCTTTAAGACTTTCCCAGATTGTGCCTTTAATCTTTTTAATGACAGTGCACATGTGGCTCAATCAGTGCCTCTGTTAGAGACTGTTCCCTTTAAAAGACCGTCTACCAATGCTTCCTTCTTCTTTTCTGAGCTTCAGGAGATAATTTTAGCTAGATCCCATCCATTCTTTGTGGGTCACATACGCGCCCACTCTGGTCTTCCTGGACCCCTAAGCTAGGGAAATGACCTCATTGATAGGGCCACCCGAGGGTCTCCATTTACCTTGGCGACCTTGGCCCTGCCTTCTGATCCTGTACAACAGGCACAAAAGGCCCACCAATTACATCATCTAAATGCCCAGACCCTCCAACAGATGTTCTCTATTACCAGAGAACAGGCACAGCAGATAGTGTGTCAGTGCCAGGGATGTCTCACCCTCCTACCTGAGTTACATTTGGGGGTGAACCCTCATGGCCTCACCCCAGGAGAGATATGGCAAATGGATGTTACTCATTTTGCCCCTTTTGGTAAGCTTAAATATATACATGTTTCTATTGATACCTTCAGTGGTTTTCTTTGAGCCTCACTACAATCTGGTGAGGCTACCAAAAATGTTATTAGTCATGTGATTTTTTGCCATGCCTTTATGCCCATACCTAAGATACTTAAGACTGATAACGGCCCTCTATATACCAGCACCTCCTTCAAACAGTTCTGTGCCCAGCTTAATATTAAACGTGTTACTGGTATCCCATATAAACCCCAAGGGCAGGGCATTTTAGAAAGTGCACATCAGGCCTTAAAAAACATGCTCTTAAAATTACAACATTCAAGGAGTATTTTATACCCCCAAAAGAGGAATCATAAAATCTTGTTAAATCATGCACTATTCGTTTTCAATTTTTTGACCCTTGATGAAAAAGGAAAGTCTGCAGCAGACAAATTCTGACACCCTACTACAGAAATGCATCCAGAGAGAGGAGAAGACAGAAGGGCATCCAGAGAAAAGAGAAGATGGAACGGCATGCAGAAAGAGGAGAAGACAGAAGGGAATCCAGAGAGATCAGAAAACAGAAGAAAATCCAGAGAGTGGAGAGAACAGAAGGGCATCAAGAGAGAGGAGAAGAAAGAAGGGAATCTAGAGAGAGGTGAGAAGAAAAGAGCATCCTGAGAGAAGAGAGACCAGAAGGGCATCCAGAAAGTGGAGAAGATAGCTGTGCATCTGGGGAGAGGATTGAACAGAAGGGCATCCAGAGAGAGGAGAGAGCAGAAGGAAATTCAGAGAGGGGAGAAGACAGAAGGGAATTTGGAGAGAAGAGAGAACAGAAGGGGATACGGAGAGAGGAGAAGACAGAAGGGCATCCCGATAGAGAACAGAACAGAAGGGCATCCAAAAGGAGGAATGTGAAGAAGGGTATCCATAGAGAGGAGAGGACAGAAGGTATCCAGAGAGAGGAGAGAAGAGAAAGCCATCCAGAGAGAGGAGAAGACAGAAGGGCATCCATGGAGAAAAGAGGACAGAAGGGCATCCAGAGAGAGGAGAGGACAGAAGGGCATCCAGAGAGAGGAAAAGACAGAAACACATCCACAAGGAGGGGAGAACAGAAGGGAATCCTTTGCTCAGAGAAGACAGAAGTTTATCCAGGGAGAGTAGATAATAGAACAGTACACAGAAAGCGGAGAAGACAGAAGAACATCCAGAGATAGGAGAGAACATAAGGGCATCCAGAGAGAATAGAGGACAGAAGTGCATCTAGGGAGATGATAGAAGAGAAGGGCATCCAGCGAGAGGAGAAAACAAAAAAGGGAATTCAGAGAGAGGAGAGAACAGAAAGGCATCCAGAAACAGGAGAGTACAGAAGTGCATCCAGAGAGAGGTGAGGAAAGAAGGGCATCCAGAGAGAGGAGACTGAAGAAGGGCATCCAGAGAGAGGAGAGGACAGAAGGGATCCAGAGAGAAGAGAGAAAAGAAAGCCATCCAGATTGAGGAGAAGACAGAAGGGCATCCATGGACAGGAGAGGTCAGAAGGGCATCGAGCAAGAGGAGAGAAGAGAAGGGCATCGAGAGAGGAGAAGACAGAAACACATCCACAGAGAGGGGAGAACAGAAGGGCATCCAGAGAATAGAGAAGACAGAAGGGAATCCAGAGAGAGGAGAGGACAGAAGGGCATCAAGAGAGAGGAGACCACAGAAGGGCATCCAGAGAGATGAGAGAACAGAGAGGCATCCAGAGAGTATAGAGGACAGAAGGGCATCTAGAGAGAGGAGAGAAGAGAAGGGCATCCAGCGAGAGGAGAAGACAAAAAGGGAATCCAGAGAGAGGAGAGAACAGAAGGGCATCCAAGAGAGAAGAGGACAGAAGTGCATTCAGAGAGAGAAGAGGATAGAAGGACATCCTGAGAGAGTAGTGGGAAGAAGGGCATCCAGAGTGAGGAGAGGACAGAAGGGATCCAGAGAGACGAGAGAACAAAAAGCCATCCATAGAGAGGAGAAGACAGAAAGTCATCCATGGAGAGGAGAGGACAGAAGGGCATACAGAGAGAGGAGAGAACAGAAGGGCATCCAGAGAGAGGAGAAGACAGAAACACATCTAAGGGGAGGGTTGAACTTAAGGGCATCCAGAGGGAGGAGAACACAGAAGTGCATCCAGGGAGAGTAGAGAATAGAATGGTATCCAGAGAGAGGAGAAGATAGAACATCCAGAGATAAGAGAGAACATAAGGGCATCCAGAGAGAATAGAAGACAGAAGGGCATGAAGAGAGAGTAGAGAACACAAAGGTATCCAGAAAGAGGAGAAGACAGAAGCGCATCCAGAGAGAGCAGAGAGCAGAAGGGCTTCCAGAGAGAGGAGTTGACAGAATGTCCTCCAGAGAGAAGAGAGTAAAGATGGGCATCCAGAGAGAGAAGTGGTCAGAAGGGCATCCACAGAAAATAGTAAAAAAGGCTTTACAGAGAGAGGAGAAGACAGGAGGGCATCTAGATAGAGGAGAGAACAGAAGGGCATCTAGAGAGAGGAGAGAACAGAAGGGCATCCAGAGAAGGGGAAGACAGAGCGAATCCAGAGAGAGAAGACAACAGAAGGGCATTTGGAGTGAGGAGAAGACACAAGGGCATGCAGAGAGAGGAGAGGATAGAACGGCATCCAGAGAGAGGAGAGGACAAAAGGGAATCCAGAGAGAGGAGAGAACAGAAGGGCATCCAGAGAGAGGAAATAGCAGAAGGATATGCAGAGAGAGGAGAAAACAGAAGGGCATCCGGAGAGAGGAGAGAATAGAAGGGCATTCAGAAAGAGGAGAGAACAGAAGGGCATCAAGAGAGAGGAGAAGATCGAAGGCAA
The DNA here is from genome assembly GCF_011762505.2 of Arvicanthis niloticus. NCBI lineage: Eukaryota > Metazoa > Chordata > Mammalia > Rodentia > Muridae > Arvicanthis > Arvicanthis niloticus. The sequence goes on from NW_023046414.1 coordinate 38,445, forward strand.
TCCAGAGAGAGGATAGAACAGAAGGGCATCCAGAGAGAGGAGAGGGCAGAAGGGCATCCTGAGAGAGGAGAAGACAGTAGGGCATCTGAAGTGAGGAGAGAACAGAAGAGCATCCTGAGAGAAGAGAGGACAGAAAGGCATCTAAGGAGAGGAGAAGACAGAAGGGCATCCAGAGAGAGGAGAGGGAAGAAGGGCATCCTGACAGAGGAGAAAACAAAGGACATTCAAAGAGAGGAGAAGACTGAAGGGCATCCATAAAGAGGAGAATAGAAGGGCATTCAGAGAGAGAAGACAGAACGGCATCCGGAGAGAGGAGAGAACAAAGGGGCATCCAGTGAGAGGAGGAGACAGAATGGAATCAAGAGAGAGGAGAGAACAGAAGGGTATCCAGAGAGAGGAGAGAGCAGAAGGGCATCAGTAGGGAGGAGAAGACAGAAGGGTATCCGGAGAAAGGAGCGAACAGAAGCTTATCCAGAAAAAGGAAAGAGTAGAAGGGCTTCCAGAGAGAGAAGGAGATAGAAGGGAATCTACAGAGCGGAGACAACAGAAGGGCATCCAGAGAGAGGAGAGAGCAGAAGGGCATCCAGAGATAGGAGAAGACAGTAGGACATCTGGAGAGAGGAGAGAACAGAAGGGCATCCAGAGAGAGGAGAGTTCAGAAGGGCATCCAGAGAGAAGAGAGAGGAGAAGGGCATCCAGAAAGAGGAGAGGACAGAAAGGCTACTAGAGAGAGAAGAAGACAGAAGGGCATCCAAAGAGATTAGCAGACAGAAGAGAATCTAGAGAGAGAAGGGAACATAAAGGAAACCAGAGATATGAGAGGATAGAAGGAAATCCATAGAGAGGAGAAGACAGTAGGGCATCCAGAGAGAGGAGAGGAGAGGAGAGGAGAGAAGGGCATCTGGAGAGAGGAGAGAACAAAAGGGCATCCAAAGTGAGGAGAAGAAAGAAGGGCATCCAGAGAGAGGAGAGTAAAAATGGCATCCAGAGAGAGGAGAATACAGAAGGGCATCCAGAGAGAGGAAGAGAATAGAAGAGCATCTGTTTAAGGGAGAAAACAGAAGGGCATAAAAAGAGACAAAAAGACAGAAGGGCATCCAGAGAAAGAAGAAGACAGAAGGGCATACAGAGAGAGGAGAGGACACAAGGGCATCAAGAGAGATGAGAGAACAGAATATCATCCAGAAAGAGAAGAGAACAGAAGGGCATCCAGAGAGAAGAGAAGACAGAAGGGCATCCTGACAGAAGAGAGGACAGAAATGGCATCCAGAGAGAGAAGAGGACACTAGGGCATCCAAATAGAGAAGAGAACAGAAGGGCATCCAGAGAGAAGAAAACAGAAGGGCATCCAAAGACAGGAGAATCCCGAAGTTCATTCAGAGAGAGGAGTAGACTGAAGGTCATCCAGAGAGAGCAGAGAACAGAAGAGCATCCAGAGAGATGAGACTATAGGAGAGCTTCCATATAGAGAAGAGAACAGAAAGGAAACCAGAGAGATTAGAGGACAGAAGGGATCCAGAGAGAGGAGAGGACAGAAGAACATCCAGAGAGAAGAGAGGACAGAAGTGCATCCAGAGAGAGGAGAGGTCAGCAGGGCATGCAGACTGAGGAGAGGATAGAAAGGCATTTAGAGAGAGGAGAGAAGAGAAGTCCATCCAGAGAGAGAAGACAGAATGGCATCCAGAGAGAGGTGAGCCCAGAAGGGCATCCAGAGAGAAGAGAACAGAAGGGCATCCAAAAAGAGGAGAAGACAGAAGGTCATCCAGAGAGAGAGGAGACGAAAAGAAGGCATCCGGAGAGAGGAGAGAACAGAAGGGCATCCAGAGAGAGGAGAAGACAGAAGGGGATCCAGAGAGAGGAGAGTAAAGAAGGGCATACAGAGAGAGGAGAGAACAGAAGGCCATCCAGAGAAAGAAGTGAACAGAAGGTCATCCAGAGAGAGGAGAAGAAACAAGGGCATCCAGAGAGGAGAGGAAAAAAGGCGTCTGGAGAGAGGAGAGAACAGAAGGTCATCCAGAGAGAGGAGACGACAGAAGAGCATCTGAAGAGGGGAAAGAATGGAAGGGTATATAGAGAGAAGATCACAGTAGAGAATCCAGAAAGAGCAGAAGACAAAAGGGCACACTGGAGATGAGAGAATAAAAGGGCATCCAGCTGGAAGAGAATGAAGAAGGGCATCTGGGGAGAGAAGAGGACAGAAGGGCATCCTGAGAGAGTTGAGAACAGAAGGGCATCCAGATAGAAGAGAGAACAGAAGAGAATCCAGAAAGAGCAGAGAAGAGAAGGGCATCCAGAGAGACCAGAACACTAAAGGACATTTAGAGAAAGAATAGGATAGAAGGGCATATAGAGAGAGGAGAAGACAGAAGGGTTTCCAGGATTAGGAGAGAATTGAAGGGCATCCAGAAAGAGGAGAAAACAGAAGGGCTTCCAGAGAGAGGAGAGAACAGAAGAGCATCTGGAGAGAGGGGAAGAGATAAGGCATCCAGATGGAGAAGAGGACAGACGGGCATCCAGAGAGAGGAGAGGACAGAAGGGCATCCAGAGAGAGGAGAGAAAAGAAAGGCATCCAGAGAGAGGAGAGGACAGAAGGGCATCTAGAGAAAGCAGAGAAAAGAAGGGCATCCTGAAAGAGGAGAAGATGGAAGGGCATCCAGAGATAGGGCGTACAGAAGGGCATCCACAGAAAAGAGAACAGAAGGCCATCCAGTGGGAGGAGAAGAAAGAAGGGCATCTGGATAAAGGAGAGAACAGAAGTGAATCCAGAGAGAGTTGAAGACAGAAGGACATTCAGAGAGAGTAGAAAGCGGAAGGGCATCCAGAGAGAGGAGAAGACAGAAGTGCATACAGGGAGAGGAGAGGACAGAAGGGCATCCAGAGAGAGGAGAAGATAGAGAGCATTCAGAGAGGAGAGAGCAGAAGGGCATCCTGAGAAAGGAGAAGATAGAAGGGAATGCAAAGAGAGGAGAGAAAAGAAGGGCATCCAGAGAGAGGAGAAGACAGAAGGGCATACAGAGTGAGGAGAGGACAGATGGGTATACAGAGAGAGGAGAGAACAAAAGGGCATCCAGAGAGAGGAGAAAACAGAAGGGCATCCATGGAGAGGAGTGGTCAGAAGGGCATCCGGAGAGAGGAGAGAACAGAAGCACATCCAGAAAGAGGAGAGAACTGAAGGGAATCAAGAGAAGGAGAAGACAGAAGTGTATCTAAAGAGAGGAGAGAACAGAACTGCATGCGAATAGATGAGAAGTCAGAAGGGCATCAAGAGAGAGGAGAGGACAAAAGAGCATCTGGAAATAGAAGAGAACAGAAGGGCATCCAGGGAGAGGAGAGAACAAATGGGCATTCAGAGAGAGGAGAGGACAGAAGGGCATCCAGAGTGTGGAGAGAATAGAATGGCATCCAGAGAGAGGAGAGGACAAAAGGGCATCCAGAGAAATGAGAGATCAGAAGTGAATCCAGAGAGAGCGGAAGACAAAAGGGCATTCAGAGAGAGGAGAGAGCAGAAAAGCATCCAAAAAGAGGAGAAGACAGAAGCACAAACAGGGAGAAGAGAGGACAGATGGGCATTCAGAGAGAGGAGAGAGCAAAAGGGCATTTAGAGAGAAGAGAAGACAGAAGGGAATCCAAAGAAAGGAGAGAACAGAAGGGCATTCATAGAGAGGAGAAGAAAGAGGGGCATTTGGAGAGAAGAGAGAACAGATGGGCATCCATAGAGTGGAGAAGACAGAAGAGCATCAAGATAAAGAGGACAGAATGTCATACTGATAGAGAGAACAGAAGGGCATTCCAAGAGAGGAGAAACACAAGGGCATCCATAGAGAGGAGAGGAAAGAAGGGCATCCGGAGAGGAGAAAGAACAGAAGGGCATATAGAGAGAAAAGAACAGTAGAGAATCCAGAGAGAGCATAAGACAGAAGGGCATACTGGAGATGAGAGAATAGAAGGGCATCCAGCGGGAGGAGAATGCAGAACGGCATCCAGAGAGAGGAGAGGACAGAAGGGCATCCAGAGAGAGGAGAGTCTGAAGGACATCCAGAGAGAGAAGACAGAAAGGCATCCAGAGAGAGGAGAGAATAGAAGAGCATCAGACGAGAGGAGAAAACAGAAGGACATCAAAAAAGAGGAGAGGACCGAAGAGCATCCATAGAAAAGAGAAGACAGAAGGGTATCCAGAGAGAAGATAGGACACAAGGGCATCCAGTGAGATGAGAGAACAGAAGATCATCCAGAGAGAGAAGAGAACAAAAGGGCATCCAGAGAGAGAAGAAGACAGAAGGGCATCCCGAGTGAAGAGAGGAAGAAATGGCATCCAGAGAGAGAAGAGGTAACAAGGGCATCCAGATAAAGGAGAGGACAGAAAGGCATACAGAGAGAGGAGAGAACAGAAGGGTATCCAGAGAGACAAGAGGAAAAAAGGGCATCCAGAGAGAGGAGAGACCCGAAGGGCATCCAAAGAAAGGAGAAAACAGAAGGGCATCCAGAGAGAGAGAGGAGAGGACAAAAGGACATTCCAAAAGAAGAGAGAACAGAAGGGCATCCAGAGAGATGAGAGTACAGGAGAGAATCCAGAAAGAGGAGAGAACAGAATCCCATCCAGAGAGAGCAGAAGACAGAAGGACTTCCGGAGAGAGGAGAGAACAGAAGGGCATCCAGGGAGAGGAGAAGACAGAAGGGCATCCAGATAGAGGAGAGACCAGAAGGGCATCCAGAGGGATGTGAATACAGAAGGGCAACCAGAGAGAGGAGAAGACAGAAGGGCATCGAGAGATTTGAGATAAAAAAAAGCATACAGAGAGAGGAGAGAACAGATGGGCATCAAGAAATAGGAGAGAACAGAAGGCCATTCAGAGACAGGAGAGGACAGATAGGCATCCACAGAGAGGGGAGAACAGAAAAGCATCAGAGTGAAGAGAGAATAAAAGGGCATCCGGAGAGAAGAGAGAACAGAAAGCTATCCAGAGAGAGGAGAGGACAGAAGGCCAATCAGAGATAGGAGAGAGCATTAGGGCATCCAGAGAGAGTAAAAGTCAGAAGGGAATCCAAAGATAGGAGAGAACAGAAGGACATCCAAAGAAAGGAGAAGACAGAAGGGAATCCAGAGAGAAGAGAGGACAGGAGAGAATCCAGAAAGAGGAAAGAACAGAAGCCTATCCAGAAAGAGCAGAAGACTGAAAAACTTCCAGAGAGAGAAGAGGACCGAAGGGCATCCTGAGAGAGAAGACAGAAGGGCATTCAAAGAGAGGAGAGAACAGTAGGATATCCAGAGAGAGGAGAGAAAAAAAGGCATCCAGAGAGAGGAGAGTACAAAAGGGCATCGAGAGAAAGGAGAAGACAGAAGGGCATCCAGAGAGAGGAGAGGACAGAAGGACCTCATGAAAGAAGAGAGAACAAAAGGGCATACAGAGAGATGAGAGAACAGGAGAGAATCCAGAAAAAGTAGAGAACAGAAGGGCATCCAGAAAGAGGAGAAGACAGAATGGTATCCAGGTTCAGGAGAGAATTGAATGGCAACCTGATATAGGAGAAGACAGAAGGGCATCCCGAGAGAGGAGAGAACAGAAAGCCATCCAGAGTGAGGAAAGGCATAAGGGCATCCAGAGAGATGAGAGAATAGAAGGGCATCCAGAAAAAAGAAGAAAACAGAAGAGCATCAAGAGAGAGGAGAGAACAGAACAGCATTCAGAGAGAGGAGAGAGCAGAAAGGCATCCAGAGAGCGGAGAAGACAGAAGCGCATCCAGAGAGAGGAGAGAACAGAAGAGCATCCAGGAAGATGAGAGAACAGAAGAGAATTCATAAAAAGGAGAAAACAGAAGGCCATCCAGTGAGAGCAGAAGACTGAAGGACATCCAGAGAGAGAAGAGGACCAAAGGGCATCCGGAGAGAGGAGAAGACAGAAGGGCATCCAGAGAAAGCAGAGGACAGAATGGCATCCAGGGAGAGGAGAGTACAGAAGGGCATATGGAGAGACGAGAAATCAGAAGGGCCTCCAGACACTGGTGAGGACAGAAGGGCATCCAGACAGAGTAGAGCACAGAAGGGAATCCAGAGAGACGAGAGAACAGAAGGAAATCCAGAGAGAATAAAGGACAGAAGGGCATCTTGATCGAGGAGAGAAGAGAAGGGCAATCAGAGAGAGGAGAATACAAAAAGGGCATCTAGAGAGAGGAGAGAACAGTAGGGCATCCATGGAGAGGAGAGGACAGAAGGACATCCCGAGAGAAGAGAGAATAGAAGGGCATCCAGAGAGAGGAGAAGACAGAACGGCATACAAAGAGAGTAGAGAATAGAACTGTCTCCAGAGACCGGAGAAGACAGAAGGGCATCCAGAGAAGGGAGAAGACAGAAGGGCATCCAGAGAGACGAGAGGACAAAAGGATATCCCAAGAGATGAGAGAATAGAAGGGCATCCAGAGGGAGGAGAATACAGAAGGCCTTCCAGCAAGAGGAAAGGACACAAGAACATCCAGAGAGATGAGAGAACAGAAGATCTTCCATATAGAGGAGAGAACAGAAGAGCATGCAGAGAGATAAGCAAACAGAAGATCATCCAGAGAGAGAAGAGAAGAGAAGAGAAGAGAAGAGAAGAGAAGAGAAGAGAAGAGAAGAGAAGAGAAGAGAAGAGAAGGGTATCCAGAGATATGACAAAACAGAAGAGAATCTAGAGAGAGGAGAGAACAGAAGGGCATCCAGAGAGAGGAGACTACAAAAGGGCATCCAGAAGGAAAAGAGACATAAGCGCATCCAGAGAGAGGAGAAGACAAAATTGCATCCAGAGAGATAAAAGAACAGAAAAGCATCCATAGAGAGAATATAATAGATGGGCATTCAGAGACATGGGAGGACAGAAAAGAATATAGAGAGAGGAGAAAATAGAAGGGCATGTAGAGAGAGGAGAAGACAGAAGAGCATCCAGAGAGAGGTGAGCAAAGAAGGGCATCCAGAGAGAAGAGAACAGAAGGGCATCCAGAGAGAGGAGAGTAAAGAAGGGCATACAGAGAGAGGAGAGAACAGAAAAGCAGAGAGAAAAAAGAGACAACAGAAGGGCATCCAAAGAGAGGAGAGGACAGAAGGGCATCCAGAGAGAGGAGAGAACAGAAGGGCATCTGGAGAGAGGAGAGGAAAGAAGGGCTTCCAGAGAGAGGAGTGAAAGAAGGGCATCGACAGAGAGAAGAATACAGAAGGGCATCCAGAGAGAGGAGAGAATAGAAGAGCATCAGATGAGAGGAGAAAACAGAAGGGCATAAAAAGAAAGGAGAGAACAGAAGTGAATCTAGAGAGAGGAGAAGACAGAAGGGCATTCAGAGAGAGGAGAGAGCATTAGGGCATCCAGGGAGAGGAGAAGACAGAAGGAAATCCAAAGAGAGGAGAGAACAGAAAAGCTTCCAAAGAAAGGAGAAGACAGAAGGGCATCCAGAAAGAGGAGAGGAAAGTAGGACATCCCAAAAGAAGAGGGAACAGAAGGGCATCCAGAGAGATGAGAGTACAGGAGAGAATCCAGAAAGAGATGAGAACAGAAGCCCATCCAGAGAGAGAAGAAGACTGAAAAACCTCCAGAGAGAGAAGAAGAACAAAGGGCATCTGGAGAGAGGAGAAGACAAAAGGATATCCAGAGTGAGGAAAAAATTGTCAGGCATACAGAGAGAGGAGAAGACTAAAGGGCATGGAGAGATCGAGAGAACAGAAGGGCATGGGGAAAGAGGAGAAGGAAGAAGGGCATCCAGAGAAGGAGAGGTCAGAAGGGTATCCAGAGAGAGGAGAGCACAAAAGGGAATCCAGAGAGATGAGAGAACAGAAGGATATCCAGAGAGAATAGAGGACACAAAAGCACCTTGAGAGAGGAGAGACGAGAAGCGCATCCAGAGTGAGGAGAAGACAAAAAGGGAATCCAGAGAGGGGAGAGAACAGTATGACATCTAGAGTGAGGAGATGACAGAAGGGCATCCAGAGAGAGTAGAGGACAGAAGGACATCCAGAGAGAGGAGAGGACAGAAGGGCATCCAGAAAGAGGAGAGTACAGAAAGGCATCCATGGAGAGGAGAGGTCAGAAGGGCATCCACAGAGAGGAGAGAACAGAAGGGCATCCAGAGAGTAGAGAAGACAGAAGAGCATCCGGAGAGAGTAAAGAATAGAACGGTATCCAGAGAGCAGTGAAGACAAAAGGGCATCCATAGAAAGGAGAAAACAGAAGGGCATCAAGTGAGAATAGAGAACAGAAAGGCATCAAGAGAGAGGAGAGGACAAAAGGGTATGCAGAGAGAGGAGATTGCAGAAAGGCATCCAGGGAGAGGAGAGAACAGAAGTGAATACAGAGAGAGGAGAAGACAGAAGGGCATCCAAAGAGAGGAGAGTAAAGAAGGGTATCCAGAGAGAGGAGAATACAGAAGAGCATCCAGAAAGAAGAGAGAATAGAAGAGCATCGAATGAGAGGAGAAAACAGAAGGGCATGAAAAGAGAGGAGAGGACAGAAGGGCATCCAGAGAAAGGAGAAGACAGAAGGACATCCATGGAGAGGAGAGGACAGGATGGCATCCAGTGAGAGGAGATAACAGAAGGGCATTTACAGAGATGAGAAGACAGAAGGATATCAAGACTAAGGAAAAAATTGTCGGGCATCCAGAGAGAGTAAAAGATTTAAGGGCGTTGAGAAAATCGAGAGAACAGAAGGGCATAGGGAGAAAGACAGAAGGGCATCTAGAGAGAGGAGAGTACAGAAGGGCATCCAGAGAGAGGAGACCCCAAAAGGGAATCCAGAGATACGAGAGAAGAGAAGGATATCCAGAGAGAATAGAGGAAACAAGGGCATCTAGACAGAGGAGAAAAGTGCAGTGCATCCAGAGAGAGGAAAGACAAAAAGGGAATTCAGAGAGAGGAGGGAACATTAGGGCATCAAGTGAGAGGTGAGGACCAAAGGGCATCCAGAGAGAGGAGAGGACAGAAAAGCATTACAAGAGAGGAGAGAACAGAAGGGCATCCATGGAGAGGAGAGGTCAAAAGGGCATGCACAGAGAGGAGAGAACAGACAGGCATCCAGAGAGCAGAGAAGACAGAAGGGCATCCAGAGAGAATAGAGAATTGAACGGTATCCAGAGAGCAGAGAAGACAAAAGGGCATCCAGAGAAAGGAGAAGACAGAAGGGCATCCAATGAGAGCAGAGAAGAGAAGGGCATTCAGAGAGAGAGAGAGAGAGAGAGAGAGAGAGAGAGAGAGAGAGAGAGAGAGAGAGAGAGAGAGAGAGAGAAAGAGAGAGAGAGAAGACAGAAGGGCATTTATAGAGAGGTGAAACAGATGTGCATCCAAAGAGAGGAGAAGAGAGAAGGCATCCAGAGTGAAGAGAAGTCAGAAGAGCATCCGGAGAGAGGATAGATCAGAAGGTCATCTAGAGAGAATAGAAGACAAAAGGCCATCCAGAGAGATGAGAGGACAGAAGGGTATCCAGACGGAGGAGAGAACAGAAGGGCATAAAAAAATAGGAGAGGACACAAGTGCATCCAGAGAGGGGAGAGTACAGAAAGGCATGTAGAGAGAGGAGAGGACAAAAGGTCATCCACAGATTGGGAAGAACAGAAGAGCAACGATGGATAGGAGACAACATAAGGGCATCCAAAAAGAGGAGAGGACAGAAGGGCATCCAGAGGGAGGAGAGAACAGAAAGGCATCTGAAGAGAGGAAAGGACAGAAGGGCCTCCAGAGAGAGAAGAAGACAGAAGGGCATCAAGAGATATTAGAGTAAGAAGAGAATCTAGAGAGAGAAGAGAACAGATGGGAAAACAGTGATATGAGAGGACAGAAGAAAATCTATAGAGAGAAGAGGACAGTAGGGCATCCAGAGAGAGGAAAGTACAGAAGGGCATTCGGAGAGAAGAGAGAACAGAAGGGCATCCAGAGAGAGGAGATGACAGAAGGGCATACAGAGAGAGGATAGTAAAGAAGGACATACAGAGAGAGGAAGGAAATGAAGGGCATCCAGAAAGAGGAGACAACAGAAAGGCATCCAGGGAGAGGAGAGAACAGAAGGGCATCCAGAGAAAGGAGACAACAGAAGGACATCCAGAGAGAGGAGAAGACAAAAGGCCATCCAGAGAGATGAGAGGACAGAAGGGTATCCAGACAGAGGAGAGAACAGAAGGGTATAAAAAAATAGGAGAGGACACAAGTGCATCCAGCGAGGGGAGAGTACAGAAAGGCATGTAGAGAGAGGAGAGGACAAAAGGTCATCCACAGATTGGGAAGAACAGAAGAGCAACGATGGATAGGAGACAACATAAGGGCATCCAAAAAGAGGAGAGGACAGAAGGGCATCCAGAGGGAGGAGAGAACAGAAAAGCATCTGGAGAGAGGAAATTACAGAAGGGCTTCCAGAGAGAGAAGAAGACAGAAGGGCATCGAGAGATATTAGAGTACAGAAGAGAATCTAGAGAGAGAAGAGAACAGAAGGGAAACCAGTGATATGAGAGGACAGAAGGAAATCTACAGAGAAAAGAGGACAGTAGGGCATCCAGAGAGAGGAAAGTACAGAAGGGCATTCGGAGAGAAGAGAGAACAGAAGGGCATCCAGAGAGAGGAGATGACAGAAGGCCTCCAGAGAGAGGAGAGTAAAGAAGGATATACAGAGAGAGGAAAGAAATAAAGGGCATCCAGAAAGAGGCGAGAACAGAAGGGCATCCAGGGAGAGGAGAGAACAGAAGGGCATCCAGAGAAAGGAGACAACAGAAGGACATCCAGAGAGAGGAGAAGACAGAAAGGCATCCATATAGAGGAGAGACCAGAAGGGCATCCATAGGGATGTGAATACAGAAGGGCATCCAGAGAGAGGAGAATACAGAAGGGCATTGAGAGAGAGGAGAGTAAAAAAAGCCTACAGAGAGAGGAGAGAATAGAAGGGTATACAGAAAGAGGAGAGAACAGAATGGCATCCAGAGAGAGGAGAGGACAGAAGGGCATCCACAGAGAATGGAGAACAGAAGTGAATCAGAGAGAGGAGGGAACAGAAGGGCATCTGGAGGTAAGAGAGAACAGAAAGGCATTCAGAGACAGGAGAAGTCAGAATGGCATTCAGAGAGAGGAGAGAGCATTAGGGCATCCAGAGAGAGGAGAAGACAGAAGGGAATCCAAAGAGAGGAGAGAATAGAAGGGCATCCATAGAAAGGAGAAGACAGAAGAACATCCAGAGAGAGGAGAGTACAGAAGGGCATCCAGAGAGAGGAGATGACAGAAGGACATCCCAAAAGAAGAGAGAACATAAGGTCATCCAGAGATATGAGAGTACAGGAGAGAATCCAGAAAGAGGAGAGAACAGATGTCCATCCAGAGAGAGCAGAAGACTGAAAAACATCCAGAGAGAGAAGAGGACCGAAGGGCATCCAGAGAGAGGAGAAGACAGAAGGGCATCCAGAGAGTGGAGAGATCACAATGTCATCCAGTGAGAGGAAAGATCAGAAGGGCATCTAGTGAGAGGAGAAGACAGAAGGATATCCATAGTGAGGAAAAATTTTCGGGCATCGAGAGTGAGGAGAAAACTGAAGGGCATCGAGAAAATAGAGAGAACAGAATAGCATAGGGAAAGAGGAGAAGACAGAAGGGTATCCAGAGAGAGGAAAGGACAGAAGGGCATCAAGAAAGAGGACAGAACAAAAGGGAATGCAGAGAGATGAGAGAACAGAAGGATATCCAGAGAGAATAGAGGACACAAGCGCATCTTGAGAGAGGAAAGAAGAGAAGCGTATCCAGAGAGAGGAGAAGACAAAAAGGGAATCCAGAGAAAGGAGAGAACAGTAGGGCATCCAGAGAGAGGAGAGAACAGAAGGGCATCCAGAGCGAGGAGAGGACAGAAGGACATCAACTGAGAGGAGAGAACAGAAGGGTATCCATAGAGAGGAGAGGCCAAAAGGGCATCTAGAGAGAGGATAAAAGAGAAGGGCATCCAGAGAGAGGGGAAGACCGAAGGGAAGCCCGAGAGACGAGAGAACAGAAGGACATAGGGAGAGAGGAGAATACAGAAGGGCATCCAAAATGAGGAGAGGACAGAAGGACATCCAGAGGTAGGAGAAAACAGAAGGGCATACAGAAAGAGGAGAGGGAAGAAGGGCATCCTGAGAGAGGAGAGAACAAAGGGCATCTAGAGAGAGGAGAAGACAGTAGGGCATCCAGAGAGAAGAGTGGACAGAAGGGCATAAGGAGAGAGGAGAAGAGAGAAGGGCATCGGGAGAGAGGAGAGAACAGAAGGGCATCCAGAGAGAGGAGAAGACAGAAGGGCATCCAGAGAGAGAAGAGAACAGAAGTGCATCCAGAGAGAGGAGAGAGCTGAAGGGCATCTGGAGAGAGGAGAAGACAGAGTTCCATCCAGAGAGAGGGGAGAACAGAAGGGCAATCAGAAAGATGAGAGAACAGAAGGGCATCAAGAGAGAGGAGAAGATAGAAGGAATCCAGAGATAGGAGAGAACAGAAGGGCATCAAGAGAGAAGAGAGAACAGAAGGGTATTCATACAGAGGAGAGGACAATGGGTGTAGTGAGCCGCTGTGGCTGCACACGTGCGTTTTTCCAACATGGCGCTGGCCGCATTGTTCCCCAGCAGCAAACAATCATTCTGCGCAGCTGCTAGGCAGAAAGAGCGCCAAGCCACTGGCCTATCCCGAGGCGTAATATTGGGTAGTGAGCGAACAGCCATTCAGGAGTGAATACGTCACTCTAGGGTGTATTTAAGGGACCCTCTTCCGGTTTCTTGGGTCTTTCCGCTTTATCGTATGGAGCAGTAAAAAAGTTCCTCATGGCAGTAAACCCGACTATCACCTCCTGTCCTTATTCGCGGGCGAAAAGGGATTTTGGGGGCGCGCGTTACATCTGGTGCCCAGAAACCCGGGTAATTTTAAGGCGCTGCGGGAGACCACCCAAGCTTGGGGGACGGGTTAAAAACTGCGGGAACGCGAGGTCCATCGTGGAAGGTATGCTTGGCGTGGAGACCTTTGTTGGGACCAAATTTTCATTCACTGCCGCTGCTGTAGTAGCTGGCCTTGTGTGGTTTTCGTTGGCAGTCTATTTTTGTTGTGAGGAACTAGCTCGAGGCACAGCTAATAGGGCGAGTGGAGAGGTTTCAAAAAAGGTCTGCTCTAAGCTATCAGAACCAGGATGTGGCAACAGGTGCTCAGCCATAGGGTTGGGAAAAGAGAAACAGACGAAGAAGTCTGGAGAGAGACTGGCCAGAGAGTTTGGTTATAGGAAAGAATGTTCAGGAGGAATACAGGCCACTGCAGGGCCTGTTAAAACTAGGAAACCTTCACCGGCTGGTGAACAGAAGCGGGAACCCCCGCACCCAATTAAGGAGCCTGCTTCCATACACCTTAGCAGCTCCGAGGAAGATCTAGCACAAGGAGAGGAAGAGGGCCTGGGGCAGGAACCAGCGGCCTGTACTAAGGCTGGCGGTAAGACTAAGAAAGCCTTTGAATTCCTCAGCCTCACCCTCGCCTCCGACTTATGATTCGGGCGGAGGCCTTAACTCATTCCTCAGCACGGTGGATCGGAGGCAGCTACAGCTTGCATTTCCGGTCTTTGAAGCGGCAGAAGGCGCCCGCGTTTACGCTCCCGTAGATTATAGACAGGTCAAAGAATTAGCGGAAGCAGTGCGCGCATATGGAATTGGAGCTAACTTTACTGTAGCCCAAGTAGAGAGGTTAGCTACAGCCGCCATGACTCCAGGAGACGTCTTAGTATAAGAGAAACTAAGAGAAATCCTTAGTTCTGCTCTTTTTTGTTTATTGTCTTGTCCTTGGTGCACCAATGTCCACGTGTGTCTCATTGTGTTTTCTGTCCACGTGTCTCATATGAATGATTGGTCGTCTATGTTTCATGTTCTATGTTTAATGTTTAAAAGATTGTTAAAATTGCTTGATTCAACACTTGGTCTAGTCTAACTTGGTTTTCAAAGGCAGTTTTAATATGCAGAGCAGTGGCTAAAGAGTTGAGCTCAGCTGGAAAGGCTGCTTTTTCTAGGGACCAACATGTTTTTTGGATTAAATAAGGAAGTTAAGAGTTTGTCCTAAAAAAATCAAAGTGACAAGGTGCTTTTATCTTGAAATTACAGCTAGAGAAATCGAGAAATTTTGTTTGGTTTAAATATATAAGATGTGTTGTCATTTCATTTTTGTTTCCAACTGGTTTTATAAATTATTGGCCTAAAGTTATTGGATATGATAAAAAGGTTTACAACCTTGATAAAAAAGGCTGGCTTAAGATTGGTGACTCAGGGTTGGAGTCACTCAAAAACCAGATGTGTAAAGATAAGATTTAAGAACAGTGTCTCTTTGGTGAGATATTTAAAGCTGCACTATCGTGCATTTATATATAAGAACTGACAGGAAAACTTTATAGCATAAAGGTAATTTACTTGATGTTGATTTTAAAGAAAATAAATTGTTTACATCGTTAAAGATTGGTTTTGTTTTTCAAAAATATGGTTATACTCTAACATTAAAAAAGAGGCTTAAAAACATAGTTAAACTGCCAATATTCCATTGGCTACAGTTGATAATTCAACTGAGAGTTTGAAAATTTTTGATTTGCCTATGTTTATAGAAAAAAGATACAACACGTGTCTTTTAAAATTTAAAGTTTAAATTTAAAGTTAAAAAAAAATGTGCAGTTCAGGCCTCAGAGAACAGGCGGGAGATTAAAAATATTTACATTTAAATTAAGACAATGCAGACTGAGCTCTACAGCTCTGGAGCCACTCCCAGATGGAATGGTAGTTTATACGGATGGGTCAAAAACAGGAATAGGTGCCTATGTGGTTAATGATAAAGTTACATCCAAACAATATCATGAAACCTCACCTCAAATTGTGGAAAGCTTAGTGGTGTCAGAGGTTCTGGAAATCTTTCCAGGTCCCTTAAATATTGTTTCAGATTCCTTCTATGTGGTTAATGCAGTAAAAGCATTGGAAGTTGCTGGGTTAATTAAGACATCTAGCAGACTTGTAGAAGTTTTTCAAAAGATTCAGCTTACCCTGGCTAAGCGTAGATCCCCGGTCTTTATAACTCATATTAGGGCTCACTCAGGCTTACCGGGACCTATGTCCTGTGGTAATGACCTGGCAGATCGAGCCACAAGGTTAATTGCAATTGCCCTTTCGCCAAAGTTAGATTTGGCTAAAGCTTTTCACAAAAGGTTTCATGTGACAGCTGAGACATTAAGATGTCGATTTAACATCTCTAGAAGGGAGGCCAGAGATATTGTTACTCAATGCCAAAACTGCTGTCAATTCCTACCTGTTCCCCATACAGGAGTTAACCCTCGGGGAATCAGGCCCTTACAAATCTGGCAAATGGATGTTACCCACATCCCATCCTTTGGTAAATTACAATATTTGCATGTTTCTATTGATACTTGTTCTGGAGTTATATTTGCCTCTCCTTTGACCGGAGAAAAGGCGGCCCATGTTATTCAACATTGCCTCGAAGCTTGGAGTGCTTGGGGAAAGCCTAAAATCCTTAAAACGGACAATGGGCCAGCCTACACTTCTCAAAAATTTCAACAATTTTGTCGCCATATGGAAGTGACACACCTGACGGGTCTTCCTTATTAACCCCCAGGGACAGGGCATCATTGAGCGTGCTCACCGCACCCTTAAAACTTATTTGATAAAACAAAAGGGAGAAGTTGAGGAAGCTCTGCCCACGGTGCCACGAGCTACTATCTCTCTGGCACTTTTTACCCTCAACTTTCTGAACTTGGACAGTCAGGGCAATACAGCAGCTGATCAACATTGCCTGGAACCAACTAGGCCAAAAGAAATGGTAAAATGGAAAGATGTTTTGACTGGTCTATGGAAAGGCCCGGATCCTATTTTAATAAGATCCCGGGGAGCGGTCTGTGTGCTTCCACAGGGGGAAGACAATCCATTTTGGCTGCCAGAGAGACTGACGCGGCGACTCGCGGTTCCTGAAAAAGACCCCCCGAAGGATTCATCTGCAGACGCTCTCAGCTCCCATTTGGACTCTCCAAAATCGGGTTCCTAGTATATACAGTAAATTTAGATGGTTAACCTATCTGCTTCTCAAAAACCTATGCCCTTGCCTTCTTAAAAGGTGTTGCTGCTGCTAACTTGTACCAATGTAACTCGCTTTATATTACAGTGCTGGTCTGCTTTTCTATAAGCAGGCTTAATAGCCAATTTACCACTCTGATCCCAATCCCCGTTCAGACGTCTGAGACCCTGATTCTATCCTGACAAGAAAGGAGATTTTAATATAATTGCAGCCCTTATCGCTGCTATTACCATCCCTACAAATTGCAGCTGTGACAGCTGACTCAGACATGGTTAATCAAATTACAGCAGCTACTGTTGCTAATCAAATTTCAGAAAAAACCTCTGAGGCTTTGACCCTCCCACAGAAAGTGGATGTGTTGGTCAATCAGAGAGTTTATTCGCTCCAAGCACATTTGATACAGCTCGCAAATGTGGCTCAAATGAGCTGTGTCTCAACGACCCCATATCCAGGTATTTCACCTCTGAGATTTGTGAATAATACATTTATTTAAAGCCATAATCTTTCTGCTTATTTAAAAGGAAAGTGGAATGGGAAGTTGGACCAGATACAGCCGTGATTACAAGCTCGGATTTCCAGCGGATGAAACCTGCTGCCCGTGGAGATTTTACTTCTTAAAAATAAATTTCTTCTGCCTTTTCTTTCTTTCTTTCTTTCTTTCTTTCTTTCTTTCTTTCTTTCTTTCTTTCTTTCTTTCTTTCCAAAGAGCCGGAATAGGCCTGCGTGATACACTCCTAGGATGTGAATTAGTATTCATAAATGGTTGGTTTGTAAGCTCAAGCCCAGCAAAAACGTGACAAGGTAGCTCTAAGCCTAAGCACGCGCAGCCTTGGGGCAAGCATCCTCCCTGAAATTTGATGATCTAGGCTAGAAATAGCCTATGACAGAGACCCTCTCAGTCTATGCACACCAGGGGTTTGGCCCATTGCACTGGGGTAGATGAGAGGTCTTGTCCACTCAGCCCTTGCCTAAATAACCGGTACCTGAGCAGTTAGAGGTGTTTGCGAGTGGGTACTCGACAGGGAATGTTCCACGAGTGTGGATAGATTTCCCGAAAGCATGCCTGATTGCACAAAGGTTTGATGCCAATTACCTCCTCCTGGTGGCGCCCCAGGATAGAGGCTTCCTTTCCCCATCAAAAGGTATCGAGATTGGGTATGGGAATTAAACCCATTACAATAAATAAGAAATATCTCATTTTTTTCCCAGGGGATCAGGCCTCTGGGCTTTTTCCCTTCAAACTGAGTTGGTGCTGCGTTCAATGGGCGAAAGGCT
>NW_023046415.1:0-55667 GCF_011762505.2 Arvicanthis niloticus
CTGTCCCAGGTGCTGTGAATAGACAAAAATCAGAATGTGATCTGATTGTTGTGGGGATAAAGGATGCTAAGTCTGTGAGCTAAAGAGAGAAAGTGGCATACAAGACCAGGAAGGCGCAGAAACAGTTTCCACTGGAACCTCCAGAAAAGAGCTTGCTCTGATGAATTCTTTAGTTTTAACCTGGAGAAGCCAAAGCTAATCCTTGGGTAGCCTTTGAAGGTAATAGATCTCCATTGTTTCAGACTACTAAATTAGTGTAACAAGAAATAAACACAGAGGGTCACAGGAGCCCCCGTGGCTGAGGTGGAATCAGATGCCAGAAAGAGAGCAGTGTGCACACAGTGGCTGGACTCCGGGGCAATCACGGGAACGCATACCCCATGCCACGAACACGCTTCAGAGGACCTGGAAGCCATTGTAACTGTGATGAAAGCGATCGTAGTTTTGTTCTCTGACACCCTGCACCCAGTAGGTGTTCAACAACAGTTGAGTGATTCAAAGATGACTAAGAATTCGTGTTTAGATGCAGTTCATGCTAAATTAAAAGCGGTTTTTTTCAAGTGAACTGGATAAATATTGAGTGAATCAGATGGTCACACCCAAGTTTCCTTAGGTAGACAACAGGATATTTGGTCAGAAAACTATATATATTTAACACCATGGAAGTAAAATAAAGGAGTAGAAGGAGGAGAGAGCAGGCCATATTTTAATTCCATTTACCCCCCTGGTGCTTTGTGCCCATCCCTAGCATTGATCTGAGAGTTGCATCTATGTCCCCAAGGTCCTGAAGTGCACTGAACATTGAGTTGGGACTTACACACTCTACTAGGCTCCATAACAAAATACTATAGACTGTGTGACTTAAACTATAGGGACTTATTTTCAGGATTTGGGAGGCTAGAAGTCCCAGGTCAAGGTGTCAGCCAATTCCATGTCTACTCAGGCTGTCTTGGTAGCACAAAGACTCCTTACCATGTCTACAATGTGTCCTTTCCTCTGTACACTAACGTCAATGTCTGCCTCTTATTTTAAAGACCACTAATTACACCTTGAGGGGTTACACCCCACACCAGCAGGACAGTTGTCTCCATTGGAACCCAAGTCCTTCTCTCCAGATAGCATTGCCCTGGGGGTTAAAATTTGAACTCCTGGATTGGGGTGAAGGCAAAGGCTCCTGACTAAGGGAATGCTATAGTCAAACTGATGTTGTCTTCAGTTGGAGAAACATTCTAGGGCGCTAGGCAAAAGCAGCGTGAGGCTCTGAATTCTCTCTCAGAAGCTCAAAGGAAACTCTAAACTATCTATAAATAAATAACTGGTGGATGCGTGTGTGTGTGTGTGTGTGTGTGTGTGTGTGTGTGTGTGTTGAACACTTAATTTGTAGACATTGTTCAGAACTGTTACTGTACAACAAAAATGTACAGAACAAAGTCTGGTACCAGGCCTGCCATTCATGCCATGTCCCTTAACAATTGATGCCTGCTGCCATTTTCTGCTGGAGGATAAATGTGATTTCCATATGTCAGGTGGCAATCCTTAAAAGGCCTCCAATGATTCATATTTTAGTGATGAATATTTCATATTCATATACATTTAATGCTTCCTGGCAAACAGCCTATGTGTGGCCTCCCCAATGCCTCCTTCCTAGCAACTAAGGCCTTTTGTCATCCCAGCATTCAATGGGCTCATAGTTGTTTTCTGTGTGAGTCTCTCAGTTCCTGACACCAAGGCCTGCCTCTCCTCCTCAGCTCCACACACTGAAGGGAAGATGAATCAGTGTGGCCTCTGTCTTAAGAATGACTCAACGGCAAAGGACCCTCCAACCTTGCTTCTGATGGTCCTTGGGCATAACCCAGTGCATCATGTTTCTTAGAAATGGGGACTTGGGAAGAGATGAGCCTGGTGTTGGGGCTGAGCAGAAACTGTGTGGAAACTATCCTGTGAGGCCAGCCTCTCACTGAGTTTCAACCAAACCTCCAGGGGAATCGTTCTCCAATTGCCATGATGAAAGGAGAGGAAGGGACAGAGCAAGAAGGGTAGGCAGCTAGAGCTTGTCTTCTCTAGCAGGCCACTGTTTCCCATGCTCTCCAACACCACCTCCATGCCAGCAGCTCCCAAGAATAGACTCCAGCTACTAAGTACCATCACCTGCTGTGTACCATGTAGGTCTCTCAAGCCCACATCTACCTGTTTCATCTCCCATAGGTACACACCTCTCCCTACTCCCACTCTTACCTCAGTCTTAACCTGTCTCAGGAAATGGCATCTGTCTCTCTGGGATGCTACCCTTCTCCCTTTCTCTCCACCTCAATGTCCAGCTGACTGCCCAAACTACATTACTCTACTTCCCAGATATACCTTAAGCCCACCTATCTCTCCCTAACCCTGCTATCCATTAGCATGGCCACCTGAAACAGGGTAGCAAGGTGCTCCACCACCTAACTACACCGTCAACTCCCACTGAATCCTCTTAGGGCCACGATCTCCCGTGACTATTCTTCCCAATCTTCCAAGGTGATCACTTTACAGTGTCAATAAATCTGGTCACATTGTCTACTTTCAAAACACTTTGACCATTTCTCTTCTCGCTAATGTAAGCTCAGGGCCTCTCCTTTTGTTGGGTCCTGCTGCCCAGCATGTGGACATGTTCATGTGGGCTTGGCATCTCATAGCTCTTCCCTACCCTCACCATGGCAGTTTTCATTGTCCATGGCCTTGCTCCATGATACTCCTGCTCCTGGACTCAACCCCACTCTTCACACAATAGTTTTTTTTTCTTTCCCCCAACCTCAGAAGCCTAGACTTGCTACCCCAACTTCATGTTTTATTCCGGTCTCACTCATGATCTCTTCACATGACCCACCTTTATCTCTCATGTCACAAACTCATTTCCTTCTTCTGTTTCCCTTCCTTCATCATTGGTCTCCTTCTGTAGCCTGGAGGTTTCACGGCTGCTCATTCCAGGTCCACAACAGAAACAATGCTTGGTGGCTGCCCAGCTCATCTCTGCTTGTCTACATGAGCTACCCAAGATCCCATAATTGACAAGTGGCAGAGCCCAGAACTCAAAGCCAGAACTGTCCCCCCAAGCTCACACATTTAAGACAGATCCTTATTTGACCTCCAGGAATGATCTTTGGCAGAGCCGTGTACCTCTCTTCCTCCACCCATGATGCCAGAAATCCATGTGCCTAAGCTAACATTCCCATTGAAGGAACCATTAAAATGGCATCCCCACACCAAAAAAAGCAAGAGTAACTTCTGAAGTATGTAACTGAGAGAGCTGTTATAAGAGCCTGTGCACCCTCCAGGGTGGCTTTTTGTTCTGCTTACTTTTTAGGTTGTTCTGATCTAGGTAGAACATATTCTTCCCCCTCACCCAATCAGTACTGGAAACAACCCGCTACTTCTCCCAAACATCTCCAACCATCTTTGTGTTCCTACACACCAAATCTTGTGTAGATGAGACCATGAAAAATTCTACATGCTTTTCTGTTCATCTATTACAAATATTTTAGTGTCCAGTGTCATATGCTATAGGTCCACTCAGTTCTACTGCATCTATGGGGCACCTTGGCAACAACCAGCATCTCAACTTCATGGGTGTTTCAGTGTATCTCCACCTCCTTCTGTGCAAACGTCATATCAAGTGTAAATTCTTCTTTGCCTAGTAGCTGGTGCAGGCCAAAGCGTACCCAGACAATACTCACAAGGGTGTCATCTGTTTGTCCTCTGGGGATATGTTGTAGCCTCTAGGCAACAGCTCTATGATGAGGTTTACAAGTTTCTCAGAGGAACCCTGGGGTCCTCTCCTGTTTGTTTGACTGACATTTTTCTTTCTCTCGGTTTTTTTCTGCTTTCCCATTCTGCACACATGGTCACCCATAATTAAACCACTTACACTCAACTTGATGCCTCAGCCTCTTCTTTCATGGGAAGTCAAGTTAAGAAAGTCCAACTTCCTTGCAGTCAGTCATCATCCAGCGAACACATGTTCACCAGGGTCTCAGGCTGAAAAGAAAAGAAGAAAAGCAAGTGATGACTTTCAGTGGCACCCCAAACTGGACAACTTTGGAGGCACAGATCACAGACATGGGCAGAAACCTATCCAATGAGACCATCCTCCCTCGGCCTAACCACTAATGTGCATGAGACTGTAGGTCAGTGCCCTCTGCCCTGAACAGCCTGTCCCATTAGCCTGGCTCTGTGACCTTTTCGGACTTATCCTCAAAGCCTTATTCTTCTTCCTGAAATACCCCTCCAGAATACCACACCCCATCTCCTGGTGGATAGTAGTTTTCCCAGTCCCTGGGGCCTATCTATCTCCAGCCTCCACCTGTGTAATCCCACTGGGCTTTGCACTTAGAAGGGCTCTGCATTTCATTTGGCACTGGACCTTGCACATGATCTCTCTCTCTCTCTCTCTCTCTCTCTCTCTCTCTCTCTCTCTCTCTCTCTGTGTGTGTGTGTGTGTGTGTGTGTGTGTGTGTGTGTGTGTGTGTGTGTGAACACAAATATACATAATTATATTTTGGACTATTTAATTGGAGTCTAGACAGTCCAGTAATGACCACCTATATATTAAAGAGTCCAGTAACTACTCAGTCCAAGAATCTGGAAAGCTCAGAAAAAAGTGGGGTCTAATGATGCATCCTGTCCTAGCTAAAGGCTAGAAGCTTCCTGGATGGCCACTGGTACTGAGTCCAAGTAGGAGGTGGAAGCTAATATCCACAGGCCATAGAAGCTGATGCTCTTGCTTGGAAAGGATAGCAAGATGCTATTCTTTGTCCTCCACTTTAGTCTATCTCAGCCCCCAGCCTACTGGACAGTGTTGTTCACACTTAGGGTGAGTCACAGGTTAAGTCCTCTCCTCAAACGCTGTCCCATATGGAAACACCCTCACAGACACATCCAGGGTGTGCTCTACTAATCTTTGAGATGTCTGTCAAATCAGTTACACTGACAGGATTAACCATCAAAAATAAAACTGCCCTACAGGATCTCTCACACCTCTGTAGAATCTCGCTCTTCCAGGCTCATCTCCACCAGAACACCCAGAAATCAAAACTGGGTTATCTGTCAAGAGGAAAAGATTGTTTCAACGCTGCTTCTCTGTTCATTTTCTTGGGGATTTTGGAATCAGGTCAGAGTTCAACTGGAGAAAACCACATATTCTGGGATTGGCCATAAATATTGTCTACAGATGGGGGGTATGCAGTGAATTCTAAGAGGGGCAGACCAAGAGAGCTTTTGTATACCTCCCTTACAGAGCCACAATGTCTTATTTTAGTATTTTGTGGGTCTTTAAATACCCATGGTTTATTTATGAACTAAGGGTTATTATCTGTTTGAAACTTCATTAAGTCCTTCCCTGGGGATAGTCTCGGCTGAGGTCCTTTTAGATGATCCCTCCCCAAATATCTGTCTAATTTAGATTTAATAGAACAGTTTATTGTATGTTGATAAAATAATAATGAATTAATAAAGCCTTCACTGAGACTTAGGTAACAGATACATAATCTATCGCTGTAAAGCACCATGCAAATGCTTTTAATAATCAGCATTTAATATGCAGCAACCCAGACGTAAATCCAGCCTAACCACACATTTGGAAATTCATTTTAAGCAGCTCATGAGTTTCTTGAGGGTGGGAAAACCTTAGGAATGGTTGTGCAGTGAGCCATCTGGTGTCCTTGAGCCCTTTAAAGCCTGGTAGGAATTCAGGGACCTCATTAGGAAAGGCTGCCTTGCAAGATGCCCTCCAGTGTCCCCTCCCTGAGATTAGATCTGTGGATGCTTGCTAACTCAGCCATGCATTTTAAGGGAATCCAACAATAAAATGAACCCAGTCTACCCCTAACCAGGTAATGTCAAACCCAGGTTTGTTGAAAACTTGTTGACGACTGCCACTATTGGACTCTCTGTGAGCAGTGAGAAGTACTGAGAGGCCACAGGTGCTGGCTAAATCTTACCTGAATTTCATGTTCTCTGTATCTCAGACTTGTCTCCACATACAGTTGCCCAGTCAAGGAATGATACCAAATATTTAGCCCAAATGCTAGAATCAAGTTATCTTTTCTCTTCTTTTTCTGTATCTTACCTTTGAAAGAACTTGTTGGTTCCTGAGTAACTGACACTCTGGGTCCTATTGGATTTATGCAAGAGGTTACATTTCATATTGTGGGTTTTGTATTTGCTCAGAAAGTCTCTTTTTTAAAAATGTAAAACGGAACTACCACACAACCCAGCTATTCTACTCCTGTCTAAATACCCAAAGAATTCCATTTCTTACCATAGAGATATTTGCACACCCGTTTATTGTTGCTCCATTTATTATTACAAGGAAATGAGACAAACGTAAATATCTATCAACAGATGAATAGATAATGGGGATCTGGAACAGATATAAAATGGAATATTATTAGGACCTAAAAAATGAAGGTATCTCTTTTAGAAAAAATGGATGGGCTTAGAATGTGTAATATTAAGTAAGGTTAGAGAGAGAAAAAACACATATTTTTCCTTATATGTGTTTTCTAGCCTATATGCATACATGTTTATATGTAAACATCTGTAAGTATAACATTTAGAAAGGAGACTAAGAGAAGATAACATGAAGTTATGAGGAAGGACATTCGGAATGCAGGCAAAAAATGATTCATGTATCACGAAAGAGGAAGAAAGCAAATTTTCTCTAGTCTGTACTTCATCATAATTCATTTCCTGTCTATAATAGATGAATGCGTAGAAATGTAATTGATGATGAACATATAAAACCCAAAGTGAAGCCCCACAGCTTCAGACCTGCACAGAGGTTCACTGAGATGTACAGAATTTGGGACAGGGCAAATGTCTGAGTGGCTGCCTTAGTGTAGCTGAGTAATGTTTCATTTATGAGTTTATTACAGTAAAGTTATATTCAAAATATAAAACCAGAAAGTCTCCAAGACAGAGAAAGGAAATGGTCATGTTGAACCCATTCTGGTTGACTCTTTGTCTAATGCCAAGCAAGTTGCCTCTGCTCACAGGGACGCAAGGTAAAGCTAAGCCTCCCCACCTCTGGCATCCCCAGTACCTGAGCCACTCTACAGTCTTATATTTCTTTGAAATTAACTGTAAAACCAGGACTTGGAAAATACTTGCCTACTGTGTATGAAGTCCTGAGTTCAATACCCAGCACTGCCAAATGATGATGATGGTGGTGGTGGTGGTGACGATGATGATGAAGAAGATGAAGATGATAATAGTAAGTTATTTAACTGTAAGCCCAGAAGTTGGTAGGATGAGAAGAGTACTTAATTTGGAAGCCCATCACTTGAGTTTAAGGCCAATACCCCATCTTGGTAGTGTATGATATGTAGATATGTATGTAGACATGAGACAGCCCATTCCTTCAGTGTCTCCAGAGAGGTTGGCTTTCATGGACTTACAGCACACACTCAGCTCCTGTACTCTGCCCCAGGGAAACAGTGCTCGAGCTCATTAGCAGATACACTCACTCAGCACTGATTAATCTGCTGAGTACGGAAACATTACAGAAAGCAGAGAGCATGTCAACACCAAGTGTAATTCTGAAGCTAAACTGAGGGCTGGGAGCTGGTGAGCAAGTTCCAACCACAGCAGTGGTCCTGTCAGGGTGCTCTGAGTACTGACAGGTGAACTGTAGACCCCTTTGGAGCAAAGAGAAGAACAAACATGTAAGAGGAGAATGGTGGAGCCCAAACATTTCCTGGGCTAGCCTTCCCTGGGCTAGCCTTCTCTGAACCAGCCCTCTGGCCAAGACTCACCTCTGGTCACTGAGAACAAGAAGTCTCCTGGCTATGTGGCTCATCTCAAAACTTGGTGTATAGAAGACTAGCATTTGAAGCCAATGCCGCGAGCTGCTTAAAAGTCCTGTCTTCCTGTTTTCAGATGGAAATTGGGACTGATGATCCCCCTGGAGCTATGGAGAGAATCTTGAGTTCACATGCATGAAACGTAGCTTGGTGGGGACTTGTAGTGATCTCCCCTTCGTTCTGAGTTTATGGGTTAAAGTCGGTGGAGAGAAGGAACTACAGAGAGAAAAAAGGTGGAGCCTACTTCCTCCAGCTGCAGCCCCCAACATCCCCATGCCTCCCTAAAGATCCTTACATTTTTCAAATGTATCGGGCCAGGGCAAATGCCTGGGACAATGCCCAGGGGTGACATAAAGGGATTATAGCCCAGCTGTACTCAAGCTGCCACCTCCTGTGGGGACATTTTTTCTTGGAAGCTCTGAAAGTCCAACAAGGAAACAATAGCATCAGCTCTTACGTGGTAACACACGCCAGCTTAACAGTCCTGGTGTTTTCAGATGTGTGCACGCACAGATGCACCTGCACACACAAGTATGTGTGACTGTGCATGTGCAGTGGGACTAGTGAACACAGATGCATGCACCCACTCACACCCACACAAATCTGCACACAGTTAGACTCATGCAGCTTTGTGTTTATATAGAGATGTGTGCATAAAGACTGATGTACCCCCAACAAGAGAGAGGCAAATAGACACAATATATGTACCCTAATAAAAAGTCACTAAGCAGTCACCTTCTTATGAACTATATATCAATGAACGAGAGCACATGTTCAATGAGTTTAAAAACTGGGGGATGCAGAAAAGACATCTCCAGACTCAAATTTAGTTTCCAAGTCAATTCTAGAAGCACTGTCAATGGCCAGCATGGAGAAGAGGGAAGGTAACACAGAGACAGTGTCCTGTCACAGGGAAGAAAGTCCACCTGTCGGAGACCACATGGAAGCAATCTGGCAGCGGGGGCTCTGCTGTCCTCAGATGGTGGGCAGTTCTCTCCAATTCTTAGAGCTCCTGGCCCCAAACCCAGCTTTCCTACCTTTGTAGAAAGGAATTTTCAAGGAATTCTTGGCTGACCAATGTAAGTGGACTTTTCCATTTATGCCCGAGTTCCTGAAAAAAATGACTCTGAGACTAAATTATTTATGAATAAATGCCCAATCCATAAGCTTAAACTTGTTCTCCCACTAGCTCATACCTTAATTAACCCATTTATTCTACTCTATGAGGGCCACCTGGCTGGTTACCTCTTCTCGGGTTCATTTGTCTGCCTCTTCAGAGTTTGGGTGATTTTTCTCCCCTGCCTGACTATCCCAGAATCCTCTCTCTCTACTGGAACTCCCACCTCCTATTTGCTGCCTAAGCTAATAGGTCAACAGCTTTTTATTGACAGGTAATGCTTCCACACAGTGCATAAGAGATTCTCTCTACGAAGCAAGGCTGGCCAAGAGTATGGCAAAGTTGATCCCAACTGCACTGACAGTGGTACCAGAGAGACCTCAGATGGACAGCGGCCAGAGTTCTCCAGGAACAAGGGGCGGGCCTTCTGCCTTATGTGCAACAAAGCCCTGCCTGTGAAATTGCCACCATATTTCTGTGACTATCTGCTGACTTCGAGACAACCATTGCTTCTCATTTCTATGTTCCTTCATGTCACCTCTCACGTAAGGCCTCAGGAGCATCCTCATGTAGCACCTGATGTTGACGACATGACAACTGCTAGAAGCTCAGTGAAGTCCCAAGAGCCACTATTAAGAAAGGAGCAGACCTATGCTCCCTGGAGTGGTGCCGAGGATAACAGCAATCAAGAATCCCCTAGCATCTCCCACATTTTGTCTACCACCATACAAAACACATACAAGAGGCTTACATTCACGTGTGCCCCGAGGGATGGGGATATGGTTCAGTAGGTTAACTGTTGTACAAGCATGAGGACCTGTGTTTGAAACCCCAACACCCGTGTATAAAGTTAGGATCAATGATGCACTTCTCTAACACCAGCACTAGGGGCAGGTAGAGACAGGTGAGGTCTCTGGAGCCCATTGGCAAGCCAGTGTAGCAAATCAATGAAATCCAGGTTCAATGAAAGACGGTGTCTACAAAACTAAACTGAAGAGCAACGGAGGAAGATACCACATACATATACCCATATGTGCATGGGCATGTGCATGCACACATGCCCATGTATACACACACACACACACACACACACACACACACACACACAAACACACCAGGGTGAGTAGTATGTTTGTTAATAGGTGCTATTACCAAAAGAAGAATCCATGAAACAGATCCACATTGACGTATGCACTCTGGAACCCTTGGTTTTCTGTGGACTTCTTATTCAGCTGGGCACCACTAGAGAATGTTTATACTCTCCTTTTGCCCTGGGGTGGAAGCAAGAAACCCAGCAAGTGAGTGCTGGTGTGGCAAAACTTCTGCACTATTAAAGGGCCAGTCTCAGTGGCCTTGGAAATTCAAAAAAAAAAATCTATGAAGCAGCTGAAGAAGCACAGGGCATCGGAAAGGGGCATGTGTAACAGGGAGCTGATATATGAGATGCTAACCCTATTGCCTTGTCTGTTTGGAGAGGGGTGAAGGACCAGATGATAATTTGGCCTTTCCAGGCTTCCCATGTGCTAAGATCCTCAGGAACAGTCCCCTACCCTCTGTCTCAGATTCCTGTGTACCCCATCCTCCTGTGTGGAAAGACAACATCTCTTGGGAATACCCCAGTGCCATGGCTTTGTGCCCACTGTTCCCTAAACAAGTAGTCTCACATACCCTATGAATCTCAGTTTAAGGACCCCTCCTCCAAGTGGCCTTTTTTTACTCATCTTTCCTAGGGGTTGCCTTTCTCAGTACAATGTAGGAATGTTTGCCCTCTTCTTAATTTCCCTTCTAGATGCTAGCTTTTAAAAAGAGAGAGAATTTGCTTATCTTTTCTTATATCCTTAGCCTGGCATGTAAGGAGATGCTTAAGAAGAATTGGTTCCACACACATGTCCCAAGTGTTGACAGGCATCCAGTCATGGAAACAGTTTGGGATTTGGAACCAGATCACTTGGTCTCACCCAGACCCTCCCACTTTTAATGGTTGGACTTTGGTAAGTTTCTTTGTTGTCTCCATATCTTAGCTTCCCATCTGGAGAAGAATAGCAAAGCTATGCAAGGAGTCTGGGAGCTAATACGTTTAAATGTTTATATGGAGTGCTTGGTTCGTGGTAGCCATTACTGTTAGATTAAATCTATTCCCATCCAAATCCATTCCCATCTGGACATTGTCTGTGATTCTGGAGATTTCTCTACTAAATCAACACCCTTCAGAGGGGAGAAAAACGAAAAATTACTCTGCTTGCCCTTTGGGTATTGTAACAATCCCTTCTCAGAGACCCACACATCCCCTATTTAGGCTGAGTGGACTTTATTTACAAGGACGTAGTTAATCAAGTTGATCTGTAATGTAAATGTGCTTCTCATTATGCGAATAGAGCACTAGACATGCAAATCCATAAGCATTTGCATGCCTAATGCAACAGTTCTTGTCCATCCTGTTCTGTTGCTATTTACTATCTAGTTTTTATGACTTATGGATTTCCAACCCTTTAAATTTATATCAGCACCCTGACATATCTGCAAGCAGCGACAGTTTTATGAGCAGTAAAAAAGCTACAGCACACCGCCACTAAATACTAATGACATAAATGGTAGCTGTAATGGCCCCTATTTTTATTACAATACCAAACCTCAATATATCGCAATTACCCCTGCACTCAGAGCAAACCAAGTCACACTGTACAGGATCCATCCAGTGGTGGGGACCAGCAGCAGTTTCCAGTCACAGCCAGCCTGTAGCGCTGAAGAGCTGAGGTCAGCTGTTACAGGAAGACTTTCCTCTGAGGTGTAAGAGACACAGAGCTAAAGCTCAAATGTTAAGGCAGGTCTCAAGTCCCAAGTGTTACCCAGATGTGTCTCACAAATTAAAGCTATCTGCCCTATCATCCCCACAAGCAGGTAGACTAAAATGGGAAAAAAAATACAAGGTCTACCCAGTCTAATTTACTTTGTGACCAAACAAGTCCTTTCCCTCTTGGGACCGAAGATTTGGGTAGAAATATGTATCCAATGCCAGCAACCTGGGACTAACTCTATAGAAAATCCAAGCCCACGATGTAGCCATTAATTTTCTACAGAATGAAAATATATCCAAGAGGACATTTTTACGCCTGGTTTTATGAGTTCTGATCTTGTACCTTAAAATAATAACACCTTGACTTTATTTTACGGCATTTTCTGTCTAAAACACTTTTTCTGTTAATGACATTTATTCTCAGCATCCATGGAGAATCATCCTTTTTATTGCACAAGTAGGGAAACTGAGGTAAGGGGGGCTTGTACAACACATCAGGGTTAGCACCAGGTCTTTAATGAGATGGTCTTCTATTAAACTATGCTCCATGTCTCCAAGGCCACTCCTTCCCAGATATGTGTGTTGGAGCAACATCCCCTACACTATGAGAAGAATGGCAGAATGGGTACTTGGGCCAGCTGCTCCCCAAACCTCCAGCCCCATCAGTGTGCCCTTGTTCATGTAATTCCTGTGTTGTATCCTGGGAGGGCAACTGCCTTAGGGAGTTGTATATCATTGTTATCTTCCTGTGGACTGGGATAGTTTTTCCAGGGACAGTAAAATAGGGGGCTTGGCATGGGCAACTGCAGGCCCCATCAGATAAGCACACAGGGACATCTTCAGGGAAAAGGAGACTGGATGGGGGAGATTAGCTGATTAGAAGATTCGAGAAATGAAAAGGCTTAAGAGAAAAGAAGAGGTCTGTGATAGCAACATGCCTAATGAAAGGCTTTTCCTACCTGCACTCATCTCTAGGCTGTTACATCTGCTGGGGATGGATGGTTCCCCATGAGGTGGGCACAGCAGTTGGCACAGAGATGTCTGCAAGGCAGCATTATAGCCCTAGAGCTCTCCATTTTTTCCTCCACCCAGGCAGTCCCAATCCACTGCCAGGAATAGCTGGAAGATGGTTACCCCACCTTACTTCCTCCAAGTTCATGTTGAACTCTTCATTCCCAATGTAATTGAATTTGGAGAACAGCTTTCAGAAATATAATTAAGATTAAATGTCATCTTATGGGTGGGGTCCTAATCTTGTGTCCTGGTTAGTTTTATATCAGCTTGACACAAGCTAAAGTCATCTGAGAGGAGAGACCCTCAATTGAGGAAATGCATCCTTAAGATCAGGCTACAGGCAAGTCTGTAGAGCATCTTCTTGATTCATGATTGATAAGGGAGGACCTAGCCTCCCATTATGGGTGATGTCCACTGGGCTGGTGGTCCTGGTTTCCATAAGAAACCAAGATGAGCAAGCCTTGAGGAACACATCAGTAAGCAGCAATGGCCTCTACATCATCTCTTTCCTCTAGATTCCTATCTGGTTTGAGCTCCTGCCTTGGCTTCCCTCAGTGGGGTGTGACTCAGGACATGTAAGGCAAAGAAGCCCTTTCCTCCCCAAGTTACTTTTGGTCATAGTGTTTCATCAGAGCAATATTAAGTCTAAGATAACCTTTGTGACTGATGCTCTCATAATAATGATAATAAAACATGAGCCATGAACACACAAAAGGAAGACCATGTGAGGATGCAGTAAACAGGTAGACATCTACAAGCCAAGGAAAGGGCCTCAGTTTCAACCAAGTCTTTAGTTGCCTTCGTCTTGACTGTCAACCTTCTGATCTCTGAGGCTTACTTTCTGTTGCTTGAGCTGACTAGTCCGCAGCGATGACGACAACTGGAGCTGACTAAGACAAATAGTGAGAAGAAGCCACCTGGTGTCACTCTTTGCTATGGGGGGTTCACTAGTCTGAGTCCAGAACATATTTGGACAGTAATAGAAACTTACCTTGCAGCAAAATCAGTCTGATGGGATACAGGGGTTAGGGTTCACAGCACTCCAGTCAGGCACTAGAGACTTGGAAGCTCTCTGGAGGGTCGCTTGTCTTGAGTCTATATTGGTGTGCAGGCCAAAGAAACCAGAGGCTGGTAGCCTTGGCCCTGGCAGCAAAGGATAACAGCAGAAACAATAGGCATCCTTGCTTAAGAAGTGAAGTCAGCTCAGGCTTCCCTTTCCTCAGACCTCTCTACATCAGGACCGTCCACTGAAAATGCTTCCCACTTTAACAGCGGATCTTCTCCCCCAGTTAAACCTCTCAGGAAACACCTTAACAGACACGCCTAGATGTGCATCTCTCATAGGTTATTCTCGATCCCACCCATCAAGCTGATGATCAAAATTAACCAGTACACATCCATCCCTTATCCCAGCACATGTCCTACCTCATACCTGACCATAGCTCTATGTTATGCTTAATTTCTAAATGGAGACAGTAACAAGGTCATAATTCTACTTACCATGATATATCTATCCGACAAACAGTCAAAGACATACCGGTCTTCCCTCCTGAATAGATGTCAGAGTCCCCGAGGAATGTTTACTCTTTTAATGTACCGTAACTTAAGTATGGTAACACTGAAGAACTGACGCTAACTCAATCAGTGGTATATCACATGGTAAAGTGAGAGGAAAGAAAGCACAGATACATGCTCAATATGTGTGTATATATGTGTATATATTTGTTTATATGTGTGTATATATGCACAGAAAGAATCATAACAAAACAGGATGGAAACAGTCACGGCAATTACAAGCCCTTTACCCCTGTAGCTGGTCATGTGGCCATAGCTGCTATTTATAGCAACCTTCTATCCATACCATATTCCTTCCACTGTCCGCAAGCAGATCAGCAGGGCCTGGTTCAGTACCTGGAGATCAGACACCACCTTCATTCTTGAAGGGTCTAGACTGTTTACCATTCTGTCTATTTGCAGATGTATAGTTTCCCTTGACGTTAGTCTCAGAACAGGCTAACACTCATAGATGTCCTTTGGATGTCTTGGACTCCAGACTACTCTTCCCTCCTGCATTGCCTTTGAGTCATCCTGCTTTCAAAGCAACCGACTCCCATGCTCTTGTTCGGAACTCTAATACACATACTGGTTCACTAAGCTAGACTTAGGGAAGTTGTTTCTTTGGTCCAGTCTTGGTGAGTAGATGTTTGTGTACATATTCATAGTCAAGGTGACAAAACCCCTGGCTATGGAAAAACATACTGTGTATTAGACCCAGACTCAGAGCACACACGACCTTTTGGAAAGCATGCCCCAGCCCTCTAGGCAACTGCCGCCTAGGTGCTGAAACTGTTTTTAAGACAGTTGCAGTATTCTATCAAGCCAAATGCCCCAGAATGGTGGCAGGGGGACATGGTATGACCAGTGAATTTCATGAACTTGAAGTGACTGCTACACTTATTTGCCTGTGAAGCCAATTCTTTGATCAGAAAGA
The DNA here is from genome assembly GCF_011762505.2 of Arvicanthis niloticus. NCBI lineage: Eukaryota > Metazoa > Chordata > Mammalia > Rodentia > Muridae > Arvicanthis > Arvicanthis niloticus. Next base: position 15,252 of record NW_023046415.1, read on the forward strand.
ATGTTGTATAGAATACCACAAGGGGGATACCACACTGTAAGTCCATGGATGATAGTTTGGGCAGAAGCATTACAGGACAGAAAGTCAAATCTGTTAGCAGAGTAAGTATAGTTTCCTGTAAGAACAAAACACTGCCTGTTCTATGATCTAAGTGGTTCAGTGTAGCCACCAGCTTGCTGGTTAGTCCTGCCAACAACTGCCACCATCCTGAAGTTGGATTTTTCCCTCCTCAGTTAATAATATAATAATAATAATAATAATAATAATAATAATAATAATAATACCCCAAAACAAAAAAAAACAAAAAAAACAAAAAAAACCACCCTCACCACCTAAAAGTGTATTGTCTCAGAGTTTCCAGACCTCACTGTGGTTTGATATGAAATACCCATCTGTCTGCCATGTGCTTGAACACTGGTCTCTCCTGGTAGGGATGGTGGGAAAGGTTTTAGAACCTTTAATATGTGGAACCTCACTGATAGTCAGTCAGTGATAAGCCTAGAGGTTTCACAGTGCATGCCCACTTTCAGTTTGTTTTTCCTGACCACAAATGTAATGTGAGCAAATGATCTGCAGCTGCCCACCATTCCCCACCATTACGGAACACAGTAAGCCAGAAGAAGCCCTTCCTCCCTCAGACTGATTCCTGTCAGGTCACACCAGTGAGAAAGTAACTGATACAACCATCCACTGAGTTTAACCATCACAACCTGATTTAGCAAACCCTGCCAACTGAGTGACATGAATTGAAGCCTTCATCTCATGGTCCTGGGGTTCAGAAGACTGAAATCAACATGGCGGCACAGCCATGCTCCTCCTGGATACTCCCAGCAAAGAGTCTCACCTTGCCTCCTCCAGTGCTGGTGGCCCCTGGCATTTCTTGCCTTGTGGCAGTGGCATGCTTCTGCCTTCGATAGCAGTCTCTCCATGTCACTTCTTTCAGGGACACCAGTTGTCCTGGCTAGATTTATGTCAACTTGCTACAAACTATAGTCATCCGGGGGAAGAAAAGATTGAGAAAAATGCCTCCATAAGATCAGGCTGCGGGCAAACCTATAAAGCATTTCCTTAACTATCCATGTGCAAGGGCCTAGACTACTGTGGGTGATGTCCCTGGGCTGGTGGTCCTGGGTTCTATAAAAAAGGCAGGCTGAGCAAGCCAAAAAAAAAAAAAAAAAAGCCAATGAGCACCATCCCTCCATGGCCCCTGCAGCAACTCCTGCCTTCAGTTCCTGCCCTGTTTGAGTTCCTGTCCTGACTTCCTTTGATGATGAACAATGCAGTGGAAGTGTAAGCTAATTAAATCCCTTCCTCCACAACTTGCCTTTTGGTATTTCACTGAAGCAATAGAAACCCTAAGACCCAGTCACACTGACTTACAAATCCAACACACTCTATGTGGTGTGTGTGATGTGTTGTTTATAACGGCATACTGTCATTTGGGGTATGATTCCAAGTTTTAGAGAAAAAAAAGCCATGTTTCTCCTGTGTGCCTCCATGTTGTCTTCATGCCTTACAGTGTCAGAGAATAGATTTAAGGGCAACTTTAAACCCTACACTACCATGATGACTCTGTTCTCAATTGCAACACCAGGTTCCTATTTTGAAATAAGGTCCCGTCATAGCTATCAGGGATTAAGACTTGAGTATATCTTTTTGGAGAACCCATTATATTTACTAAATATTGTTGTTCATTTGTTCTTAGTAAATTTTTCTTGGCCTGTAAAAAAAATTATATCAAGTATGCAAACAAACAAAAAGTGCCAAAACGAACACTTGTGTCTACCTACCCTTGTCTTTAACAGATGTTCTGTTAAACAGATTCTCCGCCTTACTACTTAAACTCTTTTCTTTTTTTTTCTTTTCAAGACATAAAATATCACAGCAATGTATTTTGTAGGATTTCAGGCTCCACGCTCCACCCCGGAGTCAGCAGCCACAGAGAGCTGCTGTGTGTTATTTCCACCCCTGTTTGCATCCCTTGGCGGTGTTTCTGTGTCACGCTATACCTGTCACAGGCAATCTCAGGATCACATTTTAGTCTGACATAAACACTACCTTTGAAATTGGCTCTTACTGTTCACCATTGGCTTTCTGTGATTTATCCATGTTAATACTCAGTTCTCTGCTTTACTTATTTCACCAACAGCTAACAATATTTCCTTTCTGAAGGAGACTCAGTAATAGATGGTTTTTGGCTGGGTGAGCTATCTAGTCTTTCCCACCACTAGCTAACTCTGCCATTATCCAGTGAAATTAATCATACAATCTATTCATGAATGACCGGCACAGTTTCAATGAAATTTTATTTACAAATACTGAAGTATGATTTTATGCATAATTCCTGCCAGTTATGAAATATGTGTTGTCTAAGCATTTTTTGCACCTATTTAAAAAGGTAAGTGGTAGGCTGGATTTAGCCTGAAGCTTGCCAACTCCTGAGCTGAATGATTGCCAAGCTGCCAGTGGAATTTCTAAAGTCATTATATGATCTTGCTGCATCCTCCTTCCACTGTCTCTGTGGCTAAAATAGCATGTGTGCACGCGTGTGCACAAGCGCGCGCACGCGCGCATGCACACACACACACACACACACACACACACACACACACACACTATAACACACTGCTTCAGCAGATTCCATGCCCTGGATTGTATGTGTCTCTGGATAGCTAGAAGCAAGTTTTTCTAGTTACCATTCTGTTGCTGTGATACACACGTTGAAGAACAACCTGGGGAAAGAAAGACTTATTTGGCTTATACTTCCAGGTCACAGTTCATCAATGAGGGAAGTCAGAGCAGAACCTCAAGCAAAGCCTCAAGCAGTAAGCAAAGAAGAGTGACACTTGCTGGCTCTTTGGCCTGTGCTCAGCTAGCTCTCTTATACAGCCCAGAAGACGGGACACCCACATTGACCTGGGCCCTCTCAGATTACTTAATACAATCCTTCACAGGCATGTCCACAGGTAAGAATCTAATAAAGATAAGCATTTAAATGAGGCTTTTTTCATAGTTATTCCAGGCTGTATAAAATTGACAGGTTTACCTGTCGTGCTAAATAAAGATAGATATATGCAGATGCAATGGGTACAAAAGTTCAGAGAAAGAGCTCATCTTCAAGAAAATTACATATATATGTGTATGTATATGTATCACATAATATATTATATGTTACATATTATATTTTATGTATATATAAAGTATATATAAATATGATATATTATCTCTATAATATATGCATTATCTATATGTAATATATACATAATATATATCACCAAGCAAGTATTCTACCAACTGAACAGCATCCCTCAGCCCAATTTAGGATTATTCTAGTGTATAATGCTGCAGAACTGATATACATGTGATAGAATTGGTGCTTCAAATAATCCCCTTTTCCCAGAGTAGCAGTCTGTAGTATGTTGTCCCAGGACGCTGGGCAGTGGTAGCCAATTTTGCAGCTACACAGTCGGGAAAGGAAGCAGACAATCCACACTGTGCTGTGGCTCACCGAGAGTGTTGGGTAGTTAGCTGCTCTCAGTGCATCTTTAAGGGAATAGTTTTCAAGTTACTGAGAATTTATCAGGATATTCCACATAGTAAGCCAAAGAACATCTACACTGGGGAAAAACACCCAGCAAACTTTGAGAAAAGAGCAGAAAAGATGACTATGAGAGAGAGGGAGGGGAGCCTAAGCAAATAAGGACCAGCCTGTGCTGCAGACCGGAGCACAGTCACACAGGTGTGGGCACATATTTGGTGAGACACACACTACACGTTATATCTCCCTTCATAAGGTCTGGAATTCTTTTGATTAAAGTGTCACCCAGCTCTTCCACTGCAGCACTGTGTTCTAGCACAAGGAAGCTCATTGACCACACTCTGGTTTCTCTTCAGATCGTGTAAACCTTTCGCTTATTGACCGCACGTTTGTGTTTTGCTCAGGTTGGCAGTAAACTCGGTCCATATGGCCTAAACCAAGAGGGAGTAGTCATTGATATGCAGAACTTAGATTATAAGTGTGTGTGTGTGTGTGTGTGTGTGTGTGTGTGTGTGTGTGTGTGGTATAAAACTAGACAGGGAATCATGAGTGAGGAGAAAGAGATTGTAAGAGAAGCATGAGATATGAAGGAAGAAAGGGGTTGAAAGGGGCATTAGAGAAGGTAGACAGTTACTAATAAAGAAAAAAAGGACACCTATGTTTGAAAGTGCCACAATGAGACTCATTGCTTAATTTTTTTTTTTAATTAAAATAGGACTCCTGAAGCAAAAAGATTCCGTGAGCTTAAGGTGGACAGGAGCCTTTTGAGGCTCCCTAAAAGCTGAATTGTGATTGTTATCACATCTTCCCATGATTCCTTCTAGCAGCTACAGAACAGTTTCACTCATATCAAATCAGCTTCCATGGAATCACTGAGCCCATCACTAGGCCGAAGAGAGTCAAGATTCTGATTAGCCAAACTGGAATCACATGCCTGAAGACAGAAAAGGAATTGGCTTCCCTGAAGCATATAGATTGCTGGGTGTTTGTTGGGGGGGGGGGGAGGGAGGGGTTCTCCAGTGAAAGTTTGAAAGCTGCCTCAAAAGGAGAAGTGAACAGTGGCTGACTGAGTCAACAATCAGGACACAGTCGGTATCAGTTTCTCATGACTTCCTCCTAAAAGCAAATTCCTGAGTGATTTCCCCCAGGGCAACAAAACCCATTATACTAGGCAGCAGCTAGTCTAGATGAGGTTCTGGATGTATCCTGAGATAAAGACACTAAAGAAGACAGAGACCTAAAGGAGGTTACACTGCCCCCAACTCAGAGCAGTTTCAGAATGGGGGTGGCCAATGTACAGCAAAGGGGCTTTTTCTATTGGGGAAATCGTGCTTGTCTTTCCAGACCTGGTTCACAAGACTCCTCTTGACCTTCTACATCCAGGGATACTATATAAAACACTTGGAAGCTGCCTCTCTTGTCTTATAAGAATAATCTGGAGAAAACTAAGTACCAAAAACTATTCTTGGACCCAGTTTTCCATTAGAGAACTGGGGAGCCACAGTCCAGGTCACCTTACCTGGAGCAGAATCCCCCCCCCCCCCCCGTGCATAATGGCAGGACACTAAAATGGCTGAGTTTCGGACTGAGGGGAGACTGGCTTCCAGGTAACTGTCTCAAGTTTTAGCTCCTGAAATTCTATCAGCTTCTCATGGTAAAAAGTTAAAAGTAAAATAACACTCCCTCATGCTCTGGCAAAGGAGGAGGACAAGTAACCGTTCTGAAATATGCCCAGTGCATTCTCCATGACAAAGGGCCGCTCTCTAGTGAAAAGACTTGTTTCACAGAGGCAGAGACCAATTACTCACCTGCAGCTCCTTCAGCCTCTCCGTCTCACCTAATGGGCTGTGAAGAAAGGCAAGAAACGCTTGGGAAGGTCATAGCTCAGATGGCAGGCCCACCAACGCAGTGAGATTTAATCACAAGCTACAGACTGCTTCCGCTCCCCAACATAATGCGGCTCCCAGTAGATGGTTACAGTAGAAAGTGCTGGGAGCCTCGAGCCCTATTTAGAAAGAAAAGCAGAAGAAAACCCAATGATGAAATATCCTTGCCAAGCAAGGAGATTAGAGGAATATGAAGCCATATTGGGGTGGAGAACCCGTGAACTCCTAAGTTAATGTGTATTGTTGACCACCACCACGTGAAGGACACCAGTGCCTCAGACTAATGGCACTGGCAAGACCTTCTCCTGTTCCAGGTACTGATGTTGACAAATGATTGACCTTTACCTAAAAACAGAACCTTCAAAGAGTATCAAGATCAGCTTTCTCTTCCTACTCTGTGGCCATGCCCCCACCAACTACTCTCTTAGAGAGACTAGCTATAGAGAGCCCCCTACTGAGGTCAGTTAAGAAGCCTCCTGAACATAACTGGCTGGTGCATCTCCCTGCAAGCACAGTGCATCTAGTCCTGGTCATCACTCATAGGCAGGTTTTTTAGGATCTAGCCATGCAGGGTCACATGATAACACCTGTGGTTACAGCCAACCTTAAATGCAAACCAACATCTATCTGGGTTCAGATACACCCTCTTATATAAGACCTACATACCTAAGCTCCTCTTGTCAAATACATTGTGTCCAGTTTTCAATTTAAAAAAAGTCACAAGATATCAAGAAAAAAAGTGAAAACAATTACTATGTTAATATTTCCAATGGGGAAAGTAGACATCTTGTAAAAACAGATGGGTAATAGAGACAGAGTAATGAAGTCTGAAGGAGAACCCAATGATGTCTATGGCTGTACCACTGTGACTGCACCCCCATCTCATCTGATCTCCAAGGGAACTAAAGACAAGCTAAAACCAAAGTCAAAACCTCCTTAATAGAAGGCAAGCCCCAGGGCTGGGTTTCTCAGCACACTGGACCTAAATCAGAAGTCAGTGAACTTAAGGAAATGTCCCATGGAAAACCCTGAGAATTAAACAGAAACATGTAAAGGAATAGAATATCCCAGAACTATGGGTTAATTTTCAAAAAATTAACATCCAAGAAGAAAGAGAATAATGCAGAAAAACATCTGACATGTTAATAGCCAAGAAAATCTCAAGATTCATGATAGGAGTGAGGGCATAGATCTCAGAAGCCCTGGGGCACCAGGCAGGATAGACATCAGACACTAGCCCAGAAAGCCAATGACAAAGAAGAGGAAGGATGAAAATCATAGCAGGATGTGTCAGAATCTGTGAAAGTAACAGGAGAGAGGGGGGAAGAGAACTGTAGAGAGGACTACCAACCCGAGAACCCCTCAGCTAACAGACCATCCTCCAAGACAAGGGAAAAGGAAGACTTCCTCAGATTAAAGCTGAGGGAATCCATAGTCAGTAGATTTCCCTGTAAGAAACTATCAAAAACAGGTCTACAGGGATGGGGAAAGAATGTAGGTCAGGAACTCAGATTTCTGTGATCAAAGGGAAAGGTGAGATAATGTCTCTTATTGCTCCCAGTATTATTTTTCCTATAAGTAGATGCTTGTTCAAAGCGACAACAGCCTCAAGCCACTCTGGAGTAGAGCACATGGACTGATAGCAAATAAGACGGATGCTTACAGCATATGAAACAAACAAAGACAAATCCAGAAGAGATGTGGGCACTGGGAATACCCTGCTGTAAGACACCTGTACTTGGTGAAGTATCGGTGCTATTTGAGAGTACAATTAGATATCTGCAAAGATATGCAGCAAGCTCTACCACAATGGTTTTTTTAAAAGTGTGTTTTCTCTGCTGGTTGCAGGTTCTCATTATGCATCTCAGAATAGCCTCAGACTTGTAATTATCCTGCCTCAGTCTCCAAGTGCTAGGACTTTACCCATATATCACCATGAAATATTTCACAACTAGTATACAAAGAGCAGAAAGAAGATGGAACAGTGTGGCATGCTTGGCTAAAACCTAAGAAAAAGAAGAAATGTGTTGGGCTAAATACAACAAACAAAGACAAAATCACAGCCAGGTAGCCCCGACTTTTAATGCAAGCACTTGCAGAGGCAAATGAACTTTGAGGAGTTTGAAGCCAGTCTGGTCTACACAGTGAGTCTCAGGACATCAGAGATTCATAGTGAGACTCTGTCTGCAAGGCAAGGCAGACAAGACAGAAGGAAGGAAGGAAGGAAGGAAGGAAGGAAGGAAGGAAGGAAGGAAGGAAGGAAGGAAGGAAGGAAGATACAAAGAAATAAAACAAAGAAAATTACAAACAGGTGGTTACCAAAAAATACTTGAAATGTGAATGATGTAAACACACTAAATGACATATTTCAAAATAAACCCCTTTCTATGCAAGTCCATGTGAAATAATAATATACTGTATATCCAAACAGCTCACTGAAAGGATTTTAAGTGTCCCCACGACAAATAATAAATACCTGAGGTGATATATAGGTTAATTACTGATTTATCATGACACATTATGTATTGAAATACTAATTTTATCCAACAAATATATACAATGATTACTTCTCAACTAAAAACATATACGTTTTTTACAGCAAAAAAAAAAAATAAGTCAAAATTCTTCAAAAACAAACGAACAGACTAATAGTAAATGCAAAGATGCTATAAGGAAAGAAACTCACAGACCAGGACCCCTGATGTACAGAGATACAGATCCTCAGCAACACTGACAAACCTAATGCAACATCACATTAAAATAATCATGAGCTACAAGCAAGTGGAGCTTATCCCAGATACACAAGAATGGTTCAGCGTGCAAGTCAATAACTGTGTGAGCAGAATAAAGGCTGAAACCCATGTGATTAACCGATTCCATGCAGAACAACCATTTTGGCAAAATTCAGCAGCTTTTCTTCATTAAACTTCCCAGGACATTAGGGAGCAAAAGATGTGCTCCAATGTAAAAAGGGCCGTATATTATAAGCCCTCCACAAGTAGCACACTCCTTGGTAAAAGCCAAAACATTTCTCTGAGATTAGAGACAAAGTATCACCATGTCTATGCACCATAGTGCTGGATGTCTTAGCCAGAGCAAGTAGGCAAGGAAAAGAGATGAGCGGCATTCAGAGCAGAAGGGAAGATGGAACATTGTTCAGTGCAGAGAAGTTATCTTTATACTGAGGATGCTAAAGACCACACAAAAATCATGATAAATGAATTTAGTAAAATATAGGACACAAAGTTGTTATACAAAAAAAAGTTGTATTTCTCTACATTAACAAACTATTTTAAAAATAAAAAAAGAAGGAAATCCTCTTTATAATAGAATTGAATTGAAAATAATAAAACAGCTGGATACCATGGTGCATGCCTTTAATCCCAGCACTCCGAACAGCAGTGCCAAGCAGATTGCAGTTTGAAGCCAGCCTGGTCTACAAAGTGAGTTCCAGGACAGCCAGAAGTATCTACACAGAGAAACCCTGTCTTGAAAAACTGGGGAAAAAGAAAGAAAGTAATAAACTTAGAAATAACCTTAACCTAAGAGGTAAAAGATCTATATGCCGGTCTTAAAGACACTGATTAAATGAACGATAAACAAGGACAGCTATCAGAGATAAAGAGGGGCAATTACATAATGAGAAAGGGGTAAATTTTTCCTAGAAGGTACAGTATTCTTTAACACACATGCAGGTATTTCCAGAGTTAGCACACTCCTGAGGTAAAACTGGGGGGTGGGGGGAAGAGAGAGAGAGAGAGAGAGAGAGAGAGAGAGAGAGAGAGAGAGAGAGAAATTAAATTGAAGGCAAGAAAATTATAAAGAAGTTTGAACCAAACTTAACTCAGTTCCAAATCTGGAACTAGAACTGATTCTTTAAAAATATCAATATAGCCTCCAGTCTCTAACAAAGGGAAGGGGTGGAGTGAAGACACAAATACTCCCATCAGAAATAAAACAGGAGTCCTCACTGCTGATTCTGTGGGTATTTAAAGATCCAGGAAGGAGCCAAGCAGTGGTGGCACACGCCTTTAATCCCAATATTTGGGAGGCAGAGGCAGTTCGATCTCTGTGAGTTCCAAGCCAACTCAGTCTACAGAGATAATCCCAGGACAGCCAGGGTTACATAGGGGAAACCCCATCTCAGGGGTAAAAAGAGAAAGAAAACAAAACCAAACCAAACAAACAACAAAAACCTAGTTAAAAAAAATAAGATCCACAAAGAAATAAGAATAACCATAACCACACTTTGATAATTTAAATGAGATGAACTAATTTCTTGTAAGGCATGGATATTACCAAAACTGAAGTAGTTACTATCTATTAAAGAAATTAGAACAATAAATAATCATCTTCCAAGAACAAGCTAGGCATACTAGAAGCTAGGCTGGTAATCCAATTCCTGGAGCGGCGGGAGCAAAAGGACCAGGAGATCAAGACCAGCCTGAACTCTTGAGCAAGATCCTAACCCCAAAAGAAAGCAGCAGGTTGCAGGTGACAACACTGGTGAATTTTACCAGAGGCTTGAGGGATAAATAAGACTGGTTCTCTATCGTCCTTTCCAGAAAACAGAAGCAAGGGACCACTTCTAATCCTCTCCGGAAGAGTAATACTAAAGCCAGACAGAGGTGTCCAAAGAAGAAAGACTCCAGGCCAAGACCGCTCCCCAGCATCGACGTAAAGATCCTTAGCAGAAATGCCAGAGAATCTAGTAATGTAACAGTGGACAAAAAGAGTAATACCCTATGACCCAGGCAGTGGGTTTACTCAGGTATGAGGGGATGGCTCAGAATCCAAATCGCATCAAAACAACCCAAAACATCAACAGGTTAAAAGAATGAAAAGGCTTAGTGAACTAGGAGTAAAAGGGAGCTTTCTCAACTTGATTAAGAACATCTTCAAAACCCCCACTCTAACACTACACGGAGAAGTAAGAAACTGGATACTCCCCCTACCTGAGATGGGCAAAAGGCACTCCACCAGTCCTGCCCATCATAGCAACAGAAGCGGAGTCCGGTGCAGTCAGAAGAAAGGAAAAGGCAGAGTGGATAGATCGGAAAAGAAACAAAATAGTCTTTGTTTGCAGATGATGCGATCTCCTATGTAGAAAATTCCAGAGAAATCAACACAGTAAATCCTGGAACTTACAAGTGATTACAGCAAAGCTGCAAGTTACAAAGTTAATATTTATACAAAAATTTCCACTTCCGCGCAGCAGCAGGCACATGCTGAAGAAAACCCAGAGACACGGCAGCTGCCATGCTGCAGTGGGTGGGTGGTGGAGACACACACACACACACACACACACACACACACACACACACACACACACACACACACACACGGAAGATACCCGGAAGCACACCCACCCCGCGGCATGGCGGCGTGCAGGTGGGCGCCACTATGAGTAAGTACGTGGTTGAGAAATGGGAGGAGAAAGTGGGATGGTTTGTGCACTATGAAGGCAGGAGGAACTGGAGATGCAAGGGTGGGGAGGAACAGCCTGAGGTGAGTAACTCCTGATACCATCTGAGGCCACGGCTTGGTCCCAGTCCAGTGCTGCCGCTGAGGGCTATGTCTGGGTCTTTGGTCCTGAAGCAGCAGGAATATGTGTCGATGTCCCTGACCCATGTTTCGACCAGAGCCCATGCAGATGTCCCTAGTCTAGGCTGCCTCCTGGGTCCATCTTGTCTGAGGACTGTGCAGAGTTGGCCCCGTTCCTCACCTGCTGTGGCACCTGGGAAAGCTGGCTTCCCTTGCCTGGACAGCATGAAAGAGCTAGCCCCAAGGGCAGGAAAGTGAAAGAACCGGCCCCAACCCTAGCTGCTCTGCTGTCCCATCCCCTAGGGTGCAGGAAATCTAGAGAGCTAAACAACACAACAACCACCCAGGACCAGATGCAGGGCTCTGAGTTGGCCCACCCCAACATCTACCCCATCTCTGAACTGCTAGAGCAAGTGAAGGGGGCCAGTCCTAAAGATTCAAAGCTTCAGGATCTCCATGATACAGGGCAAAAAAAAAAAAAAAAAACCAAAAACCAAAAACGGTATCTGTGAAGAGCCCCAGTGAGGGTCCAGTATTGAGAGTATAGCAGAAGCCAGAGGCCTCAAACCAGACCAATGCAATGAACATTTGCAAGAGAAGCTGTTTGGGCAAAAGGGTATATACACTGTGTGACACACAGTGACACACCGCAGCTTTTGTTATTGTTGTTGTTTTATTTTTATTTTTGCTTTCTTTTAGGGGTTTGCAAGGGTGTAGGGGAGGTATGGGGGATGGGGAGATGAGTGGGATTGGGGTGCATGATGTGAAATTCACAAAGAATTAACAAATAAAAGAGCTATACACATATAAAATATAAGTATAAAATTTTTCCTTTCATTTCAGCAGCATGTGAAGATAAAAACACCATTTATAATCACATTAAAATGGCAGACACTTAGATATTAATCTAACAAAATACATGCATTATCCACATGCAGAAAAACTGAAACATGGTGGTGAAAAACACATCTATCTGCAGCGTGGAAAGGAGGAATCAGTTCTCACATGGACTTCCATCTTTTCCTAGCTTTGTTCAAATGGACCTGCCTGTCAAGCGCAGAATAAGAAGCTTCTGAAAGGAAATGTGAGTGAAAACAGGTAGCCATTGGCCTGGCAAAGGGCTTTGAGATGTAGTATCAGGAGCAGAGTCTATGAAAGAGAATCTAAGTTGGGCTTTACTAAAAGCTAAGACTTCCCCTGTGCAAAAGAGTGGTGTGTTGCAGAATGAAAGGAGGATCCACAGGCTGGCAGAGAAATATTCTCAAAGCATATATATCTGATAAAGAACTTATATCCCAAGTATACAAAGACCATTAAGAACTTAACAGTTAAACACAAAGAAATCTGGTTTTTTGGATCCAAACTCATATCTCACTAAAGAAAAAACTTTTAAAGGGTAAAAGATACTCAGCATAGTTGAAATTTGTAAGTTGCTGATTTTTTTTTTAAATGAGATACCACTATATATTAAAGCAGCTAAAATCCAAAAGCCCCAAAGCACTAAATGCTGGCAAGAATGCAGAGTGACAGACACACTCATGCATTGCTGGGGGGTTGTTTGTTTGTTAACGATGACACACAGCGTCACTATGATTCATCACGTAGGCTTTGGAGAATTTCCCAATTAATCTGAAAGCCTTTATCATATATGTGTGTGCTTGTGCATACATGTTCTCATGTGTGCATGTGGAGGCCAGACAACAGGCTCAGGTGTTTTCTTCAAAAACACTGCCCATCTATTTTGAGACAGCCACTTGATGACCTAGAGCTCACAAAGTGGGTCAGGCTGGCTGGCTGGTGAGCCCAGGGGATCTCCTTGAGTCTTTGTCTCCAGTGCTAAGATTATAATGTGTGACACCATGCCTGGCTTTTCCTCAGGTAGGTTCTGAAGGTTGAGCTCAGGTCCTTGGGTTCACCAAGGCAAGTATTTTACTACTGAGTCATCTCCCCAGCTTCTAGTCTGAAAGCTTATGTCCACACAAAACCTTCGTGCGAATGCTTCCGGTATCACCTCAGTTGCCTCTACTGTAAGCAGCCAGCATAGCCTGAAGTAGCTGAAGAAGATAATAAAGTTGGTATCTGTAATTGGTTTCTTTAAAAACCGTGTTGTGTTATGTGAATATGATTTTGTTTTAATTCCAGATGTGGGATATGGGGCTTCTTCAGATTGTCCACAGCAACTATGATTGTCTTGTGCTCTCATGAGGGGCATAATTTTTGCCAGCTGCACATAGTTTATGTTTGGAATTTTGTGGACTCTTCAGAAGGTATAAATGTGAGAGCCCTGAGAGGGCCTGAGGTGGCAGCTGCTCCCCTTGATGCTGCTGGTTCCTGCTGCTGCATTTACCATTGCTGGATTTCTGGATTTCTGGTTCATTACATTGCTAGATTGCTGGTTGGAGATATCCTCCTGACAATAGAGATTGGACTTGCCACAAGGAACTTGATGCCCCTAAATCAGCAGGTAGTAGTCTAAAGAGGTCTACACCCCCCTTTCCCCTCTAACCTTCTTTCTCTCCTATCTAGTGGTGGGAGGGGTGGAAGAAATTAGGGTGGAACAAGGGTTGGAAGAGCAGTAGATAAAAGGACCCAATGAAATAACTAAAATTATGCCAACAAGTGGAACCCCACATTAGGTGCCAAATATAGCAGGACTTTCTGGGTCTGCCAGAGGTTAAATAAGGACACAGAGACTTATTAACTTTTATTATAGCTTAGGCCTTTGGCTTGGGCTACCTCCTGGCTAACTCAATCTTAATTAACTCAACTAATCTAGCCCTACAACCTGCCATGTGACTAGTTTTTTACCTCTCTGTACCTGTTCACATCTGTCCACCTCTGTCCACCCCTGCCCCCACTGGTGAATCTCCTGCTTCTGATTTCTTCTCCCAGAGACCCTTTCTTTGTTCAGAAGTCTTGCCCTCCACTTCCTGCCTAGCCATTGGCCTTCTGATCTTTATCAAGCCAATCAGCAAGCAAGGAAGGTAGGTGTTTACGAAATAGAAAACCCAGTGTTGGGCCATAGGAACAATACTAGAATCTGGCCAGCACTCAGCTCTTTGCCAGTACAGCGATGAACAATTGAATATACAGAGATGCCTTTACAATGTACCCCAGCAGGTACCTCCAAATGAGCGTTAATGAAAATAAGTAAGCTGTGGCACATGAGAGGAGATGCAGGAGGACCAACGCAGGCTGCCTGAGAAGCCAGTCTAAGAATGCTACATGCCACACAAGTTCAATCATGTAACATTCTAGGAATGATAGAGAGAGAGTTCAAAGGCCAGTGATGGCTGGGGGCTCGGGAGAGAAGGGAGGGGTGAGTATGTGAAGTGTAAGAGAGTTTTAGGACAATTAGATTTTTATGTATGGCATGGTAATGATGCACGAGTGGAATTACATAATTTTAAAAAACTCTCAGGAGGTTTCAGCATAAACAGCAACCTTTAAAATATGCAAATTTTTATATTAGGGGGTAGGAAAATCCTGAAGAGAAACCATGACTCTCAGAGACTCTAAAGTATGCCATAAATGTCAGGTCTAACCTTGGTGAAGGGGCTAACCTTGGTGAAGGGGTGGGGAGAAAAGACACAGAACTAAGTAACAGGAAATAGGTAGAAGGACATCAGCACCTGGGCTGATAAACTGATTCCCTACATGGGCCAGCTCTGAAACCACTACATGTGCTCTAATTGTAAATTAGATAAAGAGGTAAAGAGGCAGTAGGTGGTCAAAGCCAGTTTTCATATTAGGTGGAAATTTACTGACAAGAGCAAGAGCAGAGGTTAGAATAGTCCCCATGGTACTGGATTCAAGTTGGAGTTATCATTTTCAGCTTAATACAGGAAGAGAAACATATGTATAGATATATTCACTGATGTGTGTGTGTGTGTGTTTTATAAACACTTTCTTATTCTGCCAGCTAAGATGTCCCACAATCAATGACACTTGATTTCTGTGTTAGCTTTTTGTTACCACAACAAAATATCTATAGATAAACTATTCATGACTAGAAGAGGTTTGTTCAACTCAGTTTTGGAGATTCACTGCCCTGAGGCAGCCGGCAAAGCGTCTGGTAGATGGTGGAAGGCAGTGATAAGTAGCAGACACACCTCAAGCCTGAAAGCAGAGAGAGGTATTTGGACCCTCCACAGCCCCTTCTGAGGCCATGTTCCCCAATGGCCTAAAGACTTTGCGTCCCTCACAGGTCGCCATAGCAGTTTCCAATGTCATTATTCAATGAAAAGAACCAGTTCTTGGTGGAGAGATGGCTGAGTCTAAAACTGGCTTGGAAAATACTTAGTATGAGCCTGTGGTATCTTGATGTGCCCAAGGTTAAATAGCTCTAAAGAGACACACCCATCGAAGGTGAGGTGCCAAGTGAACACAGCTGCCAACTGAAAAAGCCTTGGAGACTAGGTTGGAAGCATTTGAACACAATGTAGAAAACCATATCCACAAATCCATACAAAGACAATTGAATAAAGACCTGGGGGAGGAGATGCAGCTATCACACACAAAAGCTTCTGTCACTGATGCATTCAGCACTCATGGAGGGAAGACTGCTGCTCACTCCTTGCAGACAGGCTGCATGTGATGCTCTGACAGACAGACAGACAGACACTGGTAGCAGGTAAATGAAGATGGCCCACCATGGGAAGCCTGGCAAACACTCTGTTCTGCCCATAAGGATTGACAGTAACAGTGATATACCTTTACAACGATGTGACAAGACATTTTAACTTTTGATGTCCCCCTACCCTCATCACTAGCCCCAGTCCAGTAAAATGAGGAAATACTGGACAAATCCCCAAGGGACATTCTACAGAAGACCTGGCAGTTCCCAAAAGTACCAAGGCTATCAAGACTAGGGAAGGTCTGAGAAATAGTGCACTTCTGAGGAGCCCAGAGAAACATGATGGTCAAATACATTATGGTGTCCTGGGTGGAATAATGGGAGAGAAAAGAGCATCAGGTCAAGCTAAAGAA
This sequence comes from Arvicanthis niloticus, assembly GCF_011762505.2. Lineage (NCBI taxonomy): Eukaryota > Metazoa > Chordata > Mammalia > Rodentia > Muridae > Arvicanthis > Arvicanthis niloticus. The sequence continues at coordinate 31,209 of NW_023046415.1, forward strand.
AGCCAGCTTGTTAGTCATGACAAATACAACATACCAGTGTAAGATGTGATTAAGTCTGGATCTGGATTCCCCGTGGGCTCCTGTTTTGATTCCTGGGCACCCAGCTTGTGGCACTATTTTGAACGCTATGAAACTAGATCCTTAGGGGCAAGACTTTGGAAAATGCCTGGCTCCGGCTTCCAGCTTTGCAAGCTCTGTTTTCTGACCCACCCTGTGAGGAGCTCTTGCCTCATGCTGAAGCTACCATGGACAGAAACACCTGCGTGGTCACGCCTTCTCCACTATGATGGACTGAAATCCTAAAACCTTCAGCCTTTCTCTGCCTTTAAGGGGCACTTGAGGAGTCTGTGCTGTCTTTTCAATTTTTCTGCAAAGCTAAAACTTTCCTGAAAATGAAAGTCTATTGGGAAGTCTCCTGCCTCTGCCCAGGTCTCATAGGACTTTCATTCCCTCTACCACAACACTGCCATTTGCCTGTGCTGATTACACTAGCACCCGAGCCTCTCTCAGTCCCATCCCTCCCACACTGATTTAAAAGGGAAGTACAATTACATGCAAGTGTTGCCAGTAACCCTGGCATAGCCTATCCCCCGACTGTTACCATTCCCAACCACACTGCTGTCTCAGTAAGGAAGAGCTCCTGTTTCTTATGCACTGACCTCTCTCTTCAGAGTCCTGGCTGTGCCTGGCCTTGCCCATTGCCCAGGGACCTGGACCTTTTCTGCATCCCTGGGTATCCAGTGCTTAACTAGATTCAGGAGCCTGGGTTTTCCTCTGGATTGCTGTCTTGCAAAGCAGCTAAGGACTTCTATTTTTAAAGCCCTTGGCCTCTCTCTGTCTCCCTCTGAAGGGTGCTCCAGGACTCAGCTCAGGATGAATGTTCCATCTCTCACATCCCCTGTCTTTCCTCTCCACTTTATGCCATTGCCAATACTGTCCTTCCCCTGGTGCTGTCAAGGGAAACTGAGCTCATAATTCTTCCCAGGAAGGCTTTAGAAAGGGAGAGCTTAAGTTCAATCAAAGTGTCAGGCTTGAATTGTTTGTGTGTTTTGGTGTAGGTGAGCAGACCCCCTTCTGGGCCTCATACCCTCTGCTCTCTCTCCTTCTGCCTGCATGGCGTTGCCTCTTCTGAAGTGCAACCTTTATTAGATGACAAAAGGATCAAATAAAATACACACAAGCACTCGCACACACACAAGCATGCACCACACATCCTCATACACATACACACACATCACACACTCAGACACACATACACACACACACACACACACTCAGACACGTACATACACACAGTCATGCATGTCACACACAGTCACACACATCATAATACACACACATACCACACACACATACACACACACTCAGACAAGTACATACACACAGTCACACATATCACAGTCACAGACATCATACATACACACACAGAGACACACACACTCAGACACATACACAGTCACACACACACACACACACACAAACACACCTTCTGACTCTCTGCAATAGTATGATCACACCCACCTGAAGATTCCCCTCACCTGTACCATGTGTCCCCACAAATGTGTTTCTTCTCATGGCTTCAAGACCTACCATGCCCCTGCTGTGTCCCCAGCCTAATCCTCCAGGTTCAGATGCATCCTCTGGCTCTGGATCAACAATCTATTAAACATCAAGTTGATGTAGACATGAGGTATCTGAAAAGACCCTCCGGTGCTACCCCTCCCTGACTGACTTCTGGCCCCTTTCCCTCATTACCATTTCCTTCCTTGGGCCAATAGCCATCCATCCTACCACACAACCAGAAATCATGGGGAAATCAGAACCCACACTTCCATGCCCCTCCCTCATCTTCCTGTCTTCATTCTTCACTCTATCTAAAGGATCAGCTGCATCTTCCCCTCTCCAGCCTCACCATTGCTCACAGCCTTAGCACACCTGTCTGTGTCCCTCAGCCTGCTGCTGCTGTCACAGTCTTGTTCCCTTCTGCATATTCCCACATCTGCCTTCCAGGCCTTTCCCTCCTCAGCAGCTAGCATGGCACCTGCTCTGTGTAAAGACAGCCCAGCATCTCCTGCTTTCACCCCTCTCCCAGAGCCCAGCACTCTTGGAATGGAGGTCAGACCCTCTCCCTGGCCAGCCTCACCTTAACCTCCCTTCCTTCCCCATAGTGGAATAATATCCCCTCCCCCTTAGTCTCTCAGAGTATCCATGTTTTCCAGTCTTGGGAGTTTGGATATACTTCCTTCTGGCTGGAATGTACTCTACCCCACCAACCCTGGGAAGCTGATCTGTAATTGAAAAAATCTGTTGCCGTTGGAACCAAGGTTTCCTAAAAACAAGAGAACGTGTCTTCTGCAACTGTTTTCAGACTTATGTATCTATTTTATATGTACGTGTTTGCCTTCATGAGTTCATGTGCATTGCACAGCAGAAGGACGAGGAAGCTACAAGAGGCTTTTGTCCGCTGGAACTGGAGTTTCAGGTGGTTGTGAACCATAATGTGGGTTCTGGGAACTGGACCCAGGGCCTCTGCGAGAGCTCTTAGATCAGTGATTCTCAACTTTCCTAATGCTGTGACCCTTTAATATAGTTCCTCATGTTGTGCTGACCTCCAACCATAGAATTATTTCCATTGCTAGTTCATAACTGTAATTTTGCTACTGTTTTGAATCATAATGTGTAAATATCTGTGTTTTCTGATGGTTTTAGGAGCCATGACCCACTGGTTGAGAATCATTGTCTTAGATGATGAGCCATCCTTCTACTCCTTCTAGCCCCGTCTACATTGCCTAACAGTAGTTGAGCAGCTCTGTGGGGATACCAGAATAAGATCAGAGGGGCTAGCCTGTCACACTGTAAACTAGTCCCTGGAACAGCATATGGCTTAGAACAGGAGCTCATGGGTTTTTACATGAATGCCAGAGAAGGAAAGGTGGAAAATTGTGTTGTGTCATGTGATTTTTTGGGAAATTGTAGTATGGAGGATGTTTTGCTGAAGACACGTGAGAGGATGCTGAGAACAGACACATGCTTTTTTTCTGGAAACTACCTAGTGAAGTGGCATGTGATGCTTTTCTGGAGTGGACACTTGAGAGGACATGTGATATTTGGAAAGAGTATAAGTATAACCCAACAGACAGTGGACGATGCTCTGGCATTGGTTCACCTTGATTTCTTCTCTGATCTTTACTTGTTGTAACTTCATAAAGAGAAATGCACCAAAGAACTTCTGGTGGTATTCCAGCTACTTCTGGTCATGTTAGCAGACTCCTGCTGATTGGCAGAGCCTTGGGGTTTCTTCTGGATTCAAGCTGCTGCTGTTGACTCACGTTTGGTGTTTTGCTAGAGGACTGGACTGCAGACAACCAAGATTGGAATCGCCTCAAAGGAACTACTACTAAATAGGTCCACATTCCCCTTGTTCTATTAGTCATCTTCCTCCCCAGCCTTTAGTCAGTGGGCTATAAATGAGGTTGAAGCATTAAAAAAAAAAAAAAAACCCTTATTAAAATAGGTTTTGGAAAATATAAGCCTACACCTTAGAAGCAAGCTTTTATTTCTCTGCTCCCTGTACAGCTCAGTGCTACCCTGCTATGAACCCAGATCATAAAACTGAGGCAGAATTAGGATAGCTGCCTCCAAAGCCCATGCTGTTAATAGGACACTTGCACTGATGCCCCTTCATTCTGATCCTGTGAGTCTGCACTGGGTGAGAGGCTTATCACCCAGGAAATCCCCGAGGCTCCCTCCTTGAGGCTAGACATCCACAAGTGAAGAGGGTAACAAACCACAGGAAAACTAGGGAATTGGGAGGGGGCTTGCAAAAATCCCTTGAGAGTATATAATTCCTCGCTTCATCTATCCTTTCTTCCCTCCCTCCCTGCCTCCATCCCTCTGTCTTACTACCAGCCACTGACACTCATTAGAGTTAGTGTGCCTCTGTCTATTAACAAGCCTCACCACAGCTTTGCTGATTATCCCCATCTTCAGATGAGAAGACTGAGTCCCAGACCAAGCTATGAAGCATAACCCTTGCTGGAAGCTGCCAGCTGCTCAGAGAAGCACCAAGCAGGATCGTGGCCAGGCTATACCCCAAAAGACCCATGTTTCCAGAATCACTTCCCTGAGGAAGCTTCTCAAAGGAGCTCCTTTGAATGCTGTCTCATCATGGGAAACAATGGAGAAACTCAGCCCCTCCCCCCATACAAAGAGCTAGGTGAAATCCTCTCTCCAGAAGGTGTGGCTGTCATCTTTGTGGCATTAATGACTCTCTTTGCTGCATCTCAAAGGTGACACCCAAGGGACTATCACCATTTCCTGTCCCTGGACCCTCCAACTCAGCACTAAGTGGTCTTTTTTCTCAAGCCTTTGTCCTTCGTTAGGTTTATGTGAGCTACCCAAGGGAACATGGAACAATTACCATTCTGCTTAAAGTAGCCGGTTCCTGTTCCTTTTCAACCAGAGCCCTTCTAGAACACCAGGATACGGCTCAAATCAGAAGACTGGGGCCTTTCATGTCCCCTTGACAGGCTCCCTAGACTTGGAAATTAAGCTGACAACCTAACAAAAAGAGGGTGTGGTAGGCGTCATGGTGACAACACCAGAGAAGGTCTGGGATACACAGCCCAGAAAGAAGGAGCTGTGGGTTCATACTCTAGGAGACAAGTGGGCTCAAGGATGATAAAGGGCAAGAAGGGACAGCAGATGATGTGGAACTGACACTGTGAAGTGACAGACTAGACTGACAGGAGTGTGGTGGGTGGAATCTTCAGCAGGTGCAGCTGGTACAAGGGCCCTTGTGAAGCTGCCTTCATTACCTCGTCGAAGCCAGACAGGAACACGGAGCAAGGCAGTGGGCTGTCAGTACGACTACGGAAAGAGCCGCCTCCCTGGCATCCCGTATGAGGTGAGCCTGCTGGCTACATGGACAAGACGCCTCTCTCCTGTGAAATGGGAGCTAATTGCACGTCTCAGATGATCCCTTCCGGATGACACTATAACAGCCTGTGTGTAATCATGCTTCATTATGAGAAGGAGCCCATTCTCTGGTTTCCACTTCACCCTGGAAAGCAAGCACCTGCACAGAGCCTCTGACTCAACCTGTGCTGCCTCACACCCCCGGTGCCCCGGACCAAGCCAGGTTCTGGCAACTGGCTAATGTTTATAAAAACAGGTCTAGGCAACCAGTCCGTCTAGAACCTGTGATGTCACAGAAGCCTCTCACCCAGTGCCGACTCACAGCATCAGAATCTTCAGAGTCAGGAACTAGCAGGTGTGCTTCTCAAGGGCTTCGAAGAAGCTGCAAGGGACAAATGACAAAGGGACAAGATACCTAATTTACATGGACTCTGAACAGGCAGAGGTTCAGTAGCTGAAGACTACCAAGGCCTGATTTACCTTCCAGTGGGACCATGCCTTGTCATCCAAGAGAAAAAAAAATGCAGGACAGGGAGAGAACAAGACAGAACCACGTTGTCTCTGCCCGTATCCAAGGGACAGTGAGTGGTTGGGTTTAGTTTGACAGTGATGATGCTTTCAGGGTTGGCTGATGGATAGAATATTGGCTATAAGCAAGACAGAAGAATCAGGCTGATGCAAGTGTCTGGTCTTGCCTCCAGGAAAATGATACTGATATTGGTAGGCAGAAAGGTACCTCGATCGTTCTATCTATCTATCTATCTATCTATCTATCTATCTATCTATCTATCTCACACACACATACACACATACACACATACACACATACACACACACCTATGCATGTATACACTCGCACCTGCATGTGTGTACACACACCCTTATACATGCACACACATACACTTACACATGCACATACACACATATACACCTGCACATGCGCAAACATATACACAATGTGAAGAACAAGAAATCTAATCCTATTTAGGATCAGTGAAATAACACCCATAAAAAATGGGAACTAGAATTTCTGAAGAAGCTGAAAAGCAAAGGCCTGTATTTCACTGAATGTTGTAACCTTTGTCACATTGTGTGAGATGCTTCCTGCTTCGTAGATCCAGTGTCTTCTCTCAGCTGCGTTCCCACTGTGATGGTCACATACCAGTGAACGGAAGGTATTTCTTTGTGTTGCTGGGGAGCCAGCTTAATTGTAAGATGGGCACTGTGTACAGCTCTCACTACCGCTCCCAACAGTCTTTGTCAGAGCCATAGCATTGTGATGTCACCAAAAGCTTCCATTGTTTCCTCAGAGGATCACAAGCTCATGAGTACTAATTTGTGGATCCAGAGCCTTTGTAGATTTTTCTGAGATACCAATTCTCGTTCCTCAAATACAGGTTGGGGACTGAAAATTCCCAGCTCTAACAAGTCCTGTTGTCAAGCCACATAGATGTATCCCATACATATATCAAATTAGGATCAGCTGGGATTTCTTTTCTTTGTTGAGAAGACAATTTACTGTGGAATTACAAGACAAGAAAGAATGAGAGGCAAGGGTCATCGGGTAACTCGATTGGGGCATCTGGTTGCTGTCTTCAGCAGGCACACGCATCAGTTTCTGTTCCTCAGTGTTCACGAGAGCTGCAAAAGCTCCAGCCCTTCCATTGTTATTGCTTCAAATCTTTCCAAGAAGTCTTGACAAAATTCTCAGTCTCTCATTGACTCTAAAGAAGTGTCCTTCTGGCCTCTAAATCTATCCCTATGAAAAGGCAGTAGAGGTGCTTCTGAGTCAGGCCAAAGTCAGTGAAGAGAAAAGTTAATGAAGGGAATACACTCATTTCATCATCAAAGAGCATGAGGGTGTATGTGTGTGTATGTGTGTATGCACATATGTATGAATGTGTGTATATGTGTGTATCAGTGTGTGTGTCTGTATGTGTGTGTATTTGTGAGTGTGTATGATTGTGTGTTACATATGTTTGAGTGTGTTAATATGTACGTGTGTGAGTGTGTATGTGTGTGTGTATTTATGAGTGTGTATGATTGTATGTTACATATGTTTGAGTGTGTTAATATGTGTGTGTGTGTGTGTGTGTGTGTGTGTGTGTGTGTGTGCTCAGAGGTCAATGCTGGGTGGCTACCTCAAATGTTCTCCATTTTATTTTTTGAGACAGTGAATTTGAAGCTCACTGATTGAGTTTGGTCTCAGTGTGGATCCAGCTTCTTAGAGCAGAAGCAGGAGTACACTGAGGCTGTGGAGAAAGGCGGCAGAAAGCATCCCAGCCTCACAGAACCTCACAACCACTCACAGTGGTACGGGAGATGCTTTGGACCTGTTCCTGGTCTTGCACATCTTGGGATTGGAAATTTGACTGGGGCAACATGGATATGAATAAAAGGGGTGGGTACAAGCACAGAAAAGCTGGGATTGGATAGGTTGTGCTTAATCTGATGAAGAATACCTGCTATGCATCCTGGAAACTCAGTGAGTTTATAACACACAGCACAGGGAGTCATAAGCTAGTCTCCATGGGAGATCCCTGAAGGGAAGCAGTCTCATTCAGGCAGAGGGAGCTGCAGGGCATGCTTTCTGAGAACACTGTTAATGTTTGTACTGGAACCAGGGGAAGCCTTTGCTATTTCCCTGAGCCTGATCTGGGGAAGGCCTTGCTACTTCCATGGGTTTGAGGTATTGGGGTCCTTGCCATAGCCACGCTCATGTCAATAACACACACTCATTCAGGGCTTCTCTGTTTCTTACACAAGTCACTCAGAGCTTCCCCACCCCTTCCCCACATGACTGGGTACCCGTGAACCTCCAGAGCAGTCTTCTACCTAGGAAGCCTAAGGAGTCCAGAGAAGAAAGGAAAAGTACCCAACCCTCAGAAGCCACCCAAATAGGCACCCTTAGCCTGGCTGGTATTGAGAGCAGGTCCTGTCTCTTGGCAACTTCAAACTAAGCCATCCAACTGAGAGGGAGAGAACTGGAAGCATTACTGATGCCTAAGGTGGGCAGAACAAGTTAGCAGCATAGCGGGCGTGAGCAGCAGCATCTTCACGCTATATTGGGGCTCACTTGGTCATTATAAACTCATATGAACGCTCAGCAAAGTGTACAACGGGGAGTTTATTTTGATCCTCTCAGATTACAAGGAAGAGTCTTTAATACATGATCTGAGCAGCGCACACAGCTTCCTTTCAAATGAGGAGGAAGAAAGGCCTGGTCGCCTCTCTTTGGTTAGTGATTTCCTCTTTCCTCTTTGAATGCTCGCAGTAATTTCTGGCCATGAAAGAAAGGGCACTGGGCGCTTTACCTGATGAGCAGGCTAAAGCAGGCCTTCAGAACACCAGAGTCTATTCTCTGTTTAAATTAGAACGAAATCCCAGTGATGGTCATGAGTGGATTTACCAGCCCCTTCATCGGTCAAGGCTACTCTTGGTGATCTCCATCAGCTCCTTGGCACTGCTGGCCCTCTGTAACCAGTGATGTTTCAATATACTTCACTATAAACAAAACAGCCTGATCCTGGATTCCTGAAACAGGTCGATTGGCTAATCATGGTATTTTTTTTAAAGATTTTAAAATTGTATTTATTATCAGCGTGTGTCACATACTGTATCCTCTTTGAGGAGTCAACCTTCTCCTTCTGTAAGGGTCCAAGAATGAACTTAAGTCTCCATGCTTGTGTGGCAAGCACACTTGCTAGTGAGCCATACTTTCTTGTATTCATGGTATTTGATGCTGGAGTGAAGGACAAAGTTGTTCTTGTCCTTAAAAAAAAAAAAAAAAAAATAAAGCCTAGCCCCTGCCCACAATGGTGTTCACAGCATGTTGGACATGGGTTTGGGCAAACAGCAGGGGAAGATGTAGTGTAGGTCAACTATAGACAACAGATACAGTGCAATTCCACCCTAACACAAGTGTGGCTGTCCAGAGAGACAGTAAGGATTTGGGGGAAGAGCCTAGTGCTGAGCCAGCACTCCAGACTCCTACAATCCAGTGAGCCCCAAAGCCAGTGTACTGTGACTATTCTTCTGTTCATTCAAGAGATTCCCTTCTTGTTTAGTGTTATGGGTAGGCACAATCCAATTAAGAGGTCAGATGAGGAATAGAAGGGATAGTTTGCTGGGTTGCAGTTAGGGAAAAACCACAGAGTGCTGAAGTCAGGTTGGAGCCTCAAAGACCTTCCTGGCCCCACCTCCACATGTTCTCACTTTCCCATTACACTAGACTATGTGTCTATCCCCAAGAAGTCCCAGTTGTGGCCCTAGGATGGCAAGAGGCAGGGGCAATATGGAGAGGCTAAGAAAAGATGGGTGTGATGGTGTTAGCTAGGAGCCTCAAAAGCCTCCAGAAAGTCCTCAAAGATCATTTCAAGAAATGTCTCTCTCATCCCTTACCCACAAACCCATCACTGTAGCCTCAGGAAGGGACATACGTGGGCTTTGGGATGTGTCCACACGACTTCTCAACCAGTCTCCATCATGCAAAGCAAAGCACCTTCTGGGAGACAAGACCTAGCCAACACCATCCCATGAATCTTTTCTTAGCCTCTTCCATATTGCCACTGTGTGCTGCCATCCTAGGGTCACAACTGGGACATCCTGGGGATAAAACTCATCTTCTAGTGAAAAGGGAAGAAGGCGAGAGTGAGTGGGGGCGGGGGCCAGGAAGTTCTTCCCAGATGCACTGAATATATGAAAGGAGGGTACTTTCATATCAGTGTCCTTGCTGGGGACATAGGGGAGGAGGAACACTGTTCAGGGTCATAAAGGAATACACAAGGCCTGAAGACAGGAAATATCCAACAGCATTGAAAAATGCAAATTATATAAGCAACAGGAATGAAGACAACTATCTGGGGTGAGTCCTGAACCCACGATGCCCCTGTGCTTGCTTGAGTGTGGAATATCTTTTACTATAGTGAAGACTACCATTGTCTTTGCTTGAAATATGAGAAACCTGAGGCTCAAGAGAGAGTTGTATTATATGATGATGTCTGTGCAAGGAACTCAAGAGACCTTTGTAACAGTCTCTGGGAAACATTTCCCCCACAGTATTAATTCAAAAGCAGGTGGGCAGGTTGCACCTAGGTAGTCCCTCTGGCTGTCCCCTCCCCCAGCCAGTCCTGGACTTTGCTGTTTGATGTCACTGAAAATGGAATACACCAGCCTGTTGAGAGGGAACTGGCTGAATACTGGGAAGACTTAAATTCTGGCACAAATAGAAGAGTTAGACCAACTGAGAGAAACTATAGGCCACTCTTAGCATCCTAGAGCTGAAGAAAGAAAGTAAGGCTCAAATTGGTGCTTAGGACAGTGCAAAATCATAGAGGGGGAGGAGCCTCCCCCTAGGTCCCGGGCCCCAGGACCCTCTCCACCAGTGCCAGCCCCTCCTCTCCCCTACTCCCATTAAGAAGGTAATTAGAGGCCATTGAGGCTCTCTCTACACCTGGGTAATTATGTTCTCATTAGAATCCTCAACAGCACACGCTCCGCTTGCTGCTAGCGCTCAGACACTGTCCTCTGTGGGCTTCCCCAGTGCCTGCAGGCTCCTGCCCGCTCCTGGGAACTTGGATGGGTGGCCCTCCTTGCCTACTGGCCCACAGGACTGCTGGGCATGATGTACTTTATGAAGCTTCCCTGGGTTCTCCTCATCACATCACTGTGCTGCTTGCTCCATGCCTTCTCGTCACAGAGAATAACACTTTAACCTCTGCTCTTAGAGAGGCAGAGGTGGGCGGTGGTAGGGCTAGGTAAGACTCCACACTCCTTAGAGGTAGGCGGTGAAGAGATGACAATTCGGCTGTCCTGTGTAGAAGGGGAAACGCATACTATCCAGGCAGGTGAGGAGGAAGTAACCAAGGCGGTCAGGGGGCTGGGGGTGGGGTGGGAAAGTTATTCAGAACTAGAGTGAAGCAAAATTTGGGGTGGTCCCTGGAACCCTTAGAGGTTCTGATCTGAAGCCACTTATTTTAGATGAAAGCAGGAGGTAAGGCCCAGATCTGCCAGGGATCAGAGGCTTCAAAGCCTTAAAGGGAACCAAAGTAAGGTGGAGGTTTTTTTAAAATCACCCCACCCACCCACCCACTTACTTTCCCAAGCCTCTAGCTGGGACAGGAAGTCCCCAGGAAACTGCAGATCTCCAGGGCTTTTCTTCTTGATTTGTCTCCAACTTGCCAATTGGTGTCTCTAGTGACCCCATCTGCGGCCCAGTTTTAATGCATTGGTCCGTTCACCCTGTCTCTGACTGAAGAAATATTCAGGGCTCCATCTTCACTCCCAGAGAAGGTGTCCAGTTGTCACATGCCAGGAGCATGGGGTAAACGTGGGTGGCCATTCCATGTGAAACCCAAGGCAAAAAGGGGAGACAAGCCCAGCCCTGGTGACTCCTTCCCTGCCAGTACCAGACTGGGTCCTTCCTGGAAGTCAAGAAGCAAGCAGACAGTAAGCCTCCTAGGGAGAGCATTATCTGGCCTGTGGGTTGGGACAGCTCCCCAGGAGAGGCAGCCTTTTAGTTGAACTTGGGTCCACTGTGCAATGTGATTTGGGGAAAAAAAGGGGGGGGGAAGGGTGGCTTCAACTTCAAGGCTGGGGTGGCATATGAAGGTACACAGAGAGATCCGTGGGAGATATCAAGTGGCACAGGAAAGGGCTGACAGGTAGAGGAAGAGGTGGGGACCCAGGTGAAATGGTTTCAGTGCCAGCCTCAGAAGCACGAACCCCATCCTACCAGAGCCCATGTAGTGCTGGAAATAATCAGGAAGAACTTTTCCTGCTCTTTCTCTGGGTCCACTGGCATTTCTTCCCTTGTTGGGATTCAAATCTGGGCCCCAGTGGGGACCCACAACCCCCGACCTTGATCCAGTCAGTATGTAGTGCAATGGAACCTGTATGCCCGTGTTTCCAGACCAGAGACTGGCTGGGTCCCCAGAACAGAAGGGACCCTTAGATGTTTTAGAGTCCTCCCTGCCTTTAGACAGAAGGGAAGCCTGGGGACAGGGAGACTTCCCCAAGTTATCTAGGTGGAATTCATCCTGGTGGTTCCCCAGCACCAGAGCCCCTGGGACACTAGACCTGGGATGGTTCTGCGCTTAGGAAAAGGATATGGACAGCATTCAAGAAGTCCTCTGAGCTCCAGGGTGTTCTGGGAGCGTTTGCATTGATAGCAGGCACTTAACCCCTACAGGCTGTAAGCTTGGAACCGCTTAGGACTGCAGGTTTCAGACAGCTGAGTAGTTGATCAAGGTTGCACAGAATCTCTCGTCCCTTGACCTGTCTTTCCCAGAAAAATGACCGAAGACAAAGCTCTTATCAAAAGAAAAAGAATTCGGTTTCTTTTTTTTTAAATTAAATTTCCATAAGGCCCCTCTTCGGGTGAGACTGAAGCAGGGATGGGATCAGTGGAGATGGAAGAGACTAGCATTCGCTTTGCATCTCACTCCGGAAACCCCCTTTTGTCCCCTAGAGTCCCTTGGGCCCCTGGCCTCGTGAAGGGCGCGGCTGCCAGAAGCACTCTAGACTGTGAGGTTGAGAAAGAGTACCGAGGTTTCCAGGCCAGCTGTGCTTATGAAGCGCTGGGGATGGGGGTGGGGACAGAAGACAGAAATGCCAGAAATTTTGCCAGCGGTGTTGTTAACCCCTGTTTTTCGCCACCCCTTACTCTAGAACCCTGAAACTCAAAACTGAATCTCAGCCCAAGAAAACCCTAGAGGATGGGCCCAGTACCACGAGAGCCCACCCAGGCCGCGGCTCTCGGTCCTGGACCCTCGGCTTCCGCCCGCTTCTGGCGTTGCATCACCCGCGTTCAACACAGGGTCAGCGTTCCAGACTTAAAACGAAGTCGTTTATTTCAATTTTGCTTTGCACATTATGTTTCGGTACAGTCAAAACTTCTGGACGAACCCCTTGAAAGTCCTGCGAATGAGCGCAATCGCAAGTCTGGCCGCCGCCGGGTTGTTTGGCGGCTGGACCTCGGGTTCAGAGGCGCTGGTACAAAGTGTAAGGTGCTTCGGGAGCCGCGGAGCGGATAGAGCTGGAGACAGCCAAGGAAAGTAGGCGTGAAGACACTGTCACGCGGGGCAGGCGGGTTCGGGTAATAGAACTGGAAATAATTCCTGATGCATTTGGAATTGAGGGTGGGCAACACTTTGCTTCCAGGCCCTCAGTCACGCCTAGCAGGATTTGGGTCATATCGCTCAGGTTCCATCAAAGCAGGGGACACGGGGAAGGCAAAGCGAGCCTGCTGCGGGAGACAGCGCAGAAATGACTCTGCTAAGAAGGGCCTTGTGCCCTGGCCTCTCCTTGCAGCTTCCAAGTCTCTTGCTTCTCCGCCCGCCCTCAACCTCGCAACCCGGAAAAGGCGAAGTTTTAGAAAGCTGTTTCAGAAAAATAAAAGTCCCACTTTGACTTTATTGGAATTAAAGCAAAATTAAAATTTGGATATTCACATGTATGTTACAGAGGAAGAAGAAGCGTCCCGAGGAACCTCCTGCGTTTGGTGGAGCCACAGGACACGGGGCATGGACAAGCATCAGAGAACAAACAGCAAGCAGCCTTAGATTTCACGATCACTCCGAACAGGACAGAAATACGGAATACAGCAGCGTCCACCTGGAAGAGTTCTTCGTGTACAAATGATACATATACATATTTCTGTATAGTTAAACGAGTCACCACGAAGGTGAGTCTTTCCTCCCGCTAACAAGCGCGGACGAATTCTCTCCAGGCTTAACTGGCTTAGAGTTTGAAGAGCAAAATCTGTCATTAAAACTACCTGCCCCATTCAAAAACAGAAACAGAAAACAAACTGACCCCCTCTTCAAACGGGGTAGGGCGTACTAAGTTTCAGTAAGTGGCAGGGTTCAGAGGGGGGTCGGGTCAGGAGAAACATCTCACATTACTTCGTTAATTGTTAGGGGACATGGACATGGGTAAGGAACCATAATGACAAGGCAAGTCTCTTCCTCGATTACTGCGACTGGCTTGGGGGAGGCGAGATTAATTTTGGAAACGGGAGTGTGCAGAGCTAAGCGAAATTACTTCTCTTAGTAAGGGAGCGGACGAAGTTGGACCCGCGGGCGGCGCGCACCTGGGTACCCAGTGTAGCTAGGAACACGTAGGAAGTTTCCGGTGGCGCCGCTTCCTCGCCCTGGTAATTTTCGGCCTCTTTCTCACTCCCCTCCTGCTCTCTCCTGCCTCCATTCCCGATATGTGCCAGTCAGAGGGGAAACACGAGGAATCAGAAAAGGTTGAGTACTTTCCAGCCCCCCATCAAGTTCCCCCGCTCCAGCTTGAGGTATGCTCGGTCGCCTTTCTCCATCTGAATGAGGGACGCCGTTGCTAGCGGCCTCGCGTGTCACGTCTTGATCACCGGCGAAGGCTGAAATCCACCGGCCACCCGTTCAACATGAGGCTCACCTGAGAAAGAAAACAACGGCCTGCATCAGAAGCGCCACCTAAGCGGGTACCCAAGCGGCAAGCGGAGGTGGTGACCCAACCTAGGCGTTTGGCCAGCAGCCACAAAGGCGTGATGGGGCACAAGGTGTACCGGGCGTAGAGGGGCTTGGCTGCTCACTGCGGAGGCTCTAACAGGGACCCACACAGTATCTAGGTAGTGGAAGGGTCTGCCTCTCCAGAACCGGCGGTTCAGGCTCCTTCCAGTTTCTCAAACGAGCGCGCCAAGCGAATCTGGATTGGACATGATCCAATTTACTGAACCCGCAGGTGGCTGTAGCGTCCTGAGACCTTTGGCCTCTCGCCAGCTTGCCACGAGCCCTGAATTACTAAACAAATACCATCTTCACCCCTGGGCTCCCCACCCCCTGTGTCTGTGGTCAGGACCGGTTAGAAGCAGCCAGGAGTGGCTGTCGGCAATTTCCAAGACCAGCGAAACTGCACTAGAGCTTCGTTCCCAAGTCACCCGCTCAATTCTCGCCCCAGATCCTATTGCGCCCGCCATCGCCTGTTTGTGTCCTTGCAGTGCCAGTGTCGGCCTAGGGCTAGGCGCCCTGTCCCCAGTCGCGTTTTCGGCCTCTGCGGGTGCTCTAAGGAAACGCAGACATCTCTGGGAACCTGGCTAGCGGGTGGGTGCTGGCGCGGACATGGCTGGCCCAGGAGGGAGTAGCACCACTACTCCCATCCCCACCTCGACCCTTTTCTCTGTCCACCCTATGAGATTCAAGTTTTAAAACAGGTCTGCAAAGGAAGGGTGTGGGGTTAGAGAACGAGATTCTGTCCGCGGGGGGTGGGGGGGAGACAGAAAAGCAGGCAGAAAGGCTTTGGGCTGCAGCGGATTGTTGAGCCAAGAAAGCAAGCATGGGAGACCTTACAAAGGCCTTAGCTGTCTGTGAAGCTAACAACCTTTATAGGAAGTCCCTAAAGTCCCTAAGGAAAACCCAGGGATCTTTACAAAAGGGTCCAGAACGAGAAGGCAGGAAACTGTCTCTCAAGGATGCGTTCAGGAACCTTGGACATCTTAAGGGGCAGTGCAAGTCCAAGAGCCGTGTATGAGGCCCTGCTACCCGTCCCCAGAGCAGTGGGGGCTTATGCCACCGATTTCTGCCGCCTGCTTCCACAGAACCTCGGACAGATCCTTACTGTCAGGACCCCTTCTACTGAGACCCCCCAGGTGGCGGCTGACCTGGATGGTCTGTCTGTTGTAGACTTTCACCACGTGGAAGTTAAAACTGTAGATGCCTTTGCGCGGGGCGATGAAAGTGCTGCGTTCTGAGTCAAAGTTGTTCCCGATGTTCACTAGTACCTATAAGAAGACAGGAACGAAAGGGGATAGACCGGAGTCGCCCGAGCGTGGCCTCGCGCTTCTGCAGAGCCCTTGGAGAGTATAATCCCACAGCCGCCTTCCACGCTTTCCCTGTCACCCCCTCACCAATCCATTCTGGATGCTGCAACTCACCTGGTCGAAGTAGATGATCATGGTGCGATTACTCATCTCGGACGGCTCATGGTTGGTACTCCTGATGGCAGAGAAAGCCACCTTGGCGCTGCCCGAGCGCACAGAGATGCCCAGAGCAGTACCCGTAGGGTCAGACGTGGGGTTGGAGTCACACACCACCAGGCACTTGCCCTCCAGTACGATAGGTTCTGTCTCATTCTGCCCGCGGGCTGGGCCTGCCAGCCACGCAGTCCCCAACAACAGCAGCTCCACGACGCCCAGCATCGCGCCTCCGGCGCCCACCCCGCCCCCACCCGGGGGCTGCCAGCGCCAGCCGCCCCCCTCCCCAGCCCTGCTCCGAAGCCCCCTCCTCAGCTCTGTGCGCAGCTCTGTCGACGCCTCCCGGGCCACTACGCCTCTCCCTCGCACTCCAGAACAAATGTCCCCGCGCGCCGTGTACCCGGAACCCCGCCCGGGCCTCAGGGGTGCCGCGACCGCCCAGCCGCACTTGGATGCATAGCCTCTGCTGCCTAGTCCCCGCTGTTGCCGCCGCCTCCTGTCCGCACTCGCCGCTGCTGCCGCCGCCGCCGCTCTGAATTATTGATGCAGCGGGCGCTGCAGCCGGAGCGGGCGGAGAGCGCGCGCCGGGCACAAAGGCGCGGACCAAGCCTGGCCCCGCCCCCGCCCCTCCCAGCCAGTCTCCCTGAGCGGCCCCGCCCCACCTTTGCCTAAGCCCCACCCCTCGGCCAATCGCGACGCACCGCGCTCCCCACCGAGCCAATGGCTGCCCTGTCCGCGCGCGGCCACCTGACCTAGGGCGCCGTTGTTATTAGGAGCGGCGAGGCGGGCGGCGCGCGGCAGCAGGGCTGGGCTCCGGCCTGGAGTCAGCCGAGGGAGCGCGCGCGCGCTCCCGGACAGTCCGCCGCAGCCACTCGCCCCGAGCGTTCTATCTGGCCGCGTTGCCCACAGCTGCCTCGACCACCTCGCGTGCCCGATTCGCGGGCTTTCAGGTAGGAGGCGGCGCGCCGCGGGTCAGGAGTGTAGGATTGCGCCGGCCCAGGGGCGCGGCGGGGATGTGGGGGGCGGGCAGGAGCGCCCCCCCCGTGGACACGAGCGCGCGGGGCAGGACAGCCGCGGGCTGCGTTAAGGGCACGTACGTGCGGGGCGGGGCCTGCGTGGGGACCTGGGGCGCACGTGTCGTGGGAAGTAGAGTGGACATCGGGGGCTTCTGGGGAGGACTCCGAACGAGACCCGGAGTCACGCGTGACTCTTTCGCTCGAGGGAGGTGTGCAGACCGGCTAGGCGGGCCTCGCGTCCGGATCTGCGCAAGAAGCGGGTTGTTTTCACTCCTTGGTTCTTAGATCGTGGTTTGCGTTCGCGCCCTCACCGGTACGAACTGTGCGCCCTTCCCGCACCTTATCACCGTAGACTTAAAACCACACCACGAATTCGAAAAACAAAGTGAAACTACATCCTCGCCCAGTGGGAGATGAGGAGAAAGCTGCGGGTGTGGGCTGGTCCCGCACCTCGGGACAGGAACGCAGACAGGTAGGCCAAAGCCCCTGAGAGCCGCGGACCTTGCGTGGAATCCAGACCAAGAGGACAGGGTCGATACCGGTGCTGGAGCTCAGGCAGCGGCCACCCGTCGCGTGAACCTCGCTGTGTGCAGCGATGCAGGCCACGGTGCTATTGGTGCCAAGGTGGCCTCCGGAGTACGCCTCCAGCTTTTCCCGGGCGGGCCTCCCAAATCTGGGGACAGCCTCACCTAGCCGCCTCCCCAGCCTCTTCTGCTTCTGAGAGGTGTTTTTAGTAGCAATTTAAAGAACTACCGGAGGAAACCCAATAGCGGACCTCCGCCTCTCTTCTGAAGCCTGCCTGTGAGTGCAAGCAGCAAGCAGCGGTTCACAGCTCCTATATTGAGAAATCCCCAGAAACCAGCTGTAGTTGCGCCTAATGTTCGCATACTTATGCTCTGGCATGAAATAGGGGGCGAGAACTGGATAATGAAGCTACAGCTTTAACCCTGAAAGGCCTGGAAAACACCCACGGAGCCCTAAACTAACCTTGCAGTATCCTAGCCACTAGCGACATTGCCAGCCACTCTGATATCCTCTGGCACCTGCTGAGTGATGCCGGGTCAGGTGAAACGGAGAACGTGACATGGGGGTGGGGGGAGAGGTTGTTTTCGTGGAGGACATGTTAGGGAAGATTGCTTTCACCCAGGTGGTAGCCAGCCTCTTCATCCTGTCCTTTGATGAGGCTTTGGTGAGCAGTGCCACTGCTGGACTATCAACCTGATGTCAGAAATTTCTCAGCTTCTAATTGCAAACCCCTCGCTCACTGGCTCTCCGGTTTACAGTTGTTCTTCTCGGCCTGCAGGCCTTCTTTGCATGTCCATTCTGCGGATGTGATTAACTAACTCATCCTTTGTTTTCTACCCGGCTTTTGAAACTCCTTTTCCTGTCCCGTGAGTCCACCTAAATAGGCTCAGTGGCAAAACCTCCCATTTCCCTCCGTGTCCTGCTTGAGCCATTCCCAGACAGTTGCACTTTGTTTCCGATCGCTAGCCTGGGTCACTAGAAAGAGCCCAGCGGTGTACTATTCCCAACTCATTGAATCGCTTCCAGGCTCTGCCTTATCCTCCTTCTACCTTCATTTTGATGATTGTCTGTGAAGGCCTGCAAGCTCCACTTCTCTCCATGTAAGATTTCAAGTCCATCATGCCCCTAGCGTCCTCATCCCTCTCCTGGACACTATGTTTAAAACACTAAATGAATGCTAATGTAATGTTTATACATTGTTGTGATAACTACAGGATACCATGTAACTGAGACAAGAAAGTCATTACAAGTCTCAAACTCGGTCACTCTTTCAGAGTTAGGATTCTTCTAGGGGCAGGTGGCAGCACCAGTCCAACTGCCTTAAAATGTTTACTTGGTCGTTTATAAGATGCCTAGGGTTGTCTTGCCTTGTAAGGTACAGCAACTGGACCTGTCACTAGGACATTAGCTTTTCTTTTCAACTTCTGGCTTCGTATTCGTACTGCTTTTATATGATACTGGTCTTTAGAAGGTGCTAGTACCGTAGTCCTAGTAAGAAACAGCCCCTTTTTGTCAGTACTTGCAGCTAGAATCTCAGAACTATTCTTACACAGTACAGTTTGAGTCACCTGCCAGTTGCCCTCGATATTTATTTATTTATTTATTTATTTATTTATTTAGCTTTAGAGCCAAAATGCACTCATGGGAAGAACACAAATAAATAAATAAATAAATAAATAGCAAGAATTGATTGTTACATTCTATATTTTTTCAAAAACTGTTGGAATTAGTTTTATCTTTTCAATGTTTATGTTTCCAGAAGGGTGGATAGATACCTCGAATTCCTTAACAAATAAAATATTGACTTGAAGCAATAAAAAGAATCAGTCGTTTCTGGAATGAACAGCCATGGGTTTAACTTGTTTCAGCTTTCTGGTAGTGAAACACAGTAAGGTACGAAAGAGCTGCTTTGGTGAAGCTTGTGAATCAACATGCAGGAAAGATGTAGTGAGCTACAGATTCTCCATAATGAATTTGAGCTGCTTTTGTTATCCTGCTTTAAGTGTGGCCTCTTATTTTGGTGAACTCAAAGGCAGTTTCCTCCGGCTGTGCTCCCTAAATTCACATCCCTCTGTGAGCTCTGAGAGGAGTGGAGTACCAGCCCCCCAAGCTGTCATGCTCTTGGCAGCCTAGCCATCTTACCTTTACCCAGGGAGAACAGCCTGGAGTGATCCGGCACATCCAGGAAAGACAGTATTTTCTCACAGGATTCATGCCTTGTGTTACATCAAAATGCATTCTCCACACCAAACAGGATTTCATCTCTGTAGCATTGGTTCAAAGGGCCAGTCAGTCCTGATCCCTGGAATTTGGTTCATTTCTTCTTAAAGTAAAAGGGAGGGCTTCTTTATTCTGTAGAGTGTTACATTTAGGGTATCAAAGGTCATTTCAAATCAGTGCCTGAGAGATAGTGATTCTACAAATTATCTGATCCTAAATTACTCGGAAGTATGAGTCTTTTCAGCTTTCCTCCTCTTGTCTGTTCATACACAAATTAGGTGTAATGTTGTTGTCTTCTAGTCACAAGGGTCAGGCTTCAAAATAACTTTGTAACCAGATACCAAGTCTTCTGTTTAGTAAAGACCAGGTTTATAATATTTTTTATCTTTTTATTAATTTTTTTATTAAAAAAGAATACTTGTAATTTGCTCTTGGCTCTCATGTGAATATCAGGTTCTACATATTCTAGTCCATGTTCTGAAAGAAACACTGTTCTCTTAATTTAAAAAAAAAGGCAACACAATTTTCAGAATGATGCCTTAAGTATTCTGTAGCAGGTTAGGAATTTCATAGGAAAATTTTCTTCAAATAAATGAGATTTCCTTTAAGGTCAAAGGAAAAGATATGATGTGGTCTACAGACATGCTCTCAAAAGAAAAAAAAAAAAAAAACTACATATATATGAATGAAAACCTGAAACACTGGATACTTTTTTTTTTCTCCAAGAAGTAATGATGCGCTGGTTTTGGTGGTTGATTATGGAGACAAACCAAGGTTTAGCCGATTGAGCAAATGTCCGTGGAGTGCCAGCAGTGTGGGAAATCAGGCCTCGGAGCTGCAGTCAGCAGCATGCACCATTTTTCTCACGTTTGCCTCCAGTGAGAAGTCTCTGCTAAGCAGGCTTTCTTGAAAACCGTGGCACCGGCTCTTCTTTCTACATGTTTACCTTTATCCTGTAGTCAGAAGGTAGTGGAAAGCTGCACACACACTGCACCACACAAGGAAATGAGAGAACTTCAAACAAATGATTTGAGTGGTTATTTCAGATTGAATGTGTGCGAGAGCTCTTGGGTAATGTCATTGTGGGTAGCTGGATTGCGATTTTGGAAGAGTTGTCTCGGTTTATTAATAAGGGCCTTTAGGAAATTCCTGCACTGTATATTCATTTACAGTGATATGGAGCCACAGCTCAGAGAGCTCTCAGATGGGTCTTTGAGAAGGCTACTAGCCAGAGAGATTGTTGAACCTTCCATCCCACAAAAGCAAAATGAAAGGAAAAAAACTGAGTAGACCTTTAAGGATGGAGAATGCAGAAACATGAGAATAGTGGCTATATTTTTTAAACTCCCTTTAGAAAGGAACATTTCCAAATTAAGTCAGAGGCACATGCGTGGTTCTTCCACCTCACGCCAGGCCTCAGTGACAGATGCATAAGCCAGCGAGCTCCCCATGTGTGTGCCCTCCACTGAGCCAGCCTTCCCTTCCTTGCTCTTGCCCAGGCCTGTGAAAGACAGCAGCAAGAGGTCCTAGGTGAGTGGGAAAGAAGCTGAGGTATCTGCCCACACGCTTCCTAGTGTAGCCAGGGGTTGTGGGGGAAATAACCCTGGAAGATCCTGCCTGTGCTGTCTCGCTTCAATAATCAGCCTCTAGCCAGGGCCCTGTTTCCTCTCCTGAGTGCTAGTGTGCTCTGGGAACACTCTTTCATCTTCTGCCGAAGGCCAGGAGGTCTGTTAGTCTGAAGGATTCTCAACGTCTGTTAATGAGTTCTAAGCCTGCCAACACGTGTTTGGTAAAAATCTCTCCATTTCACCTGAGTTTAGTTCCTTTCCTCCTGTGATCCCACAAATTTGCATCAGTATATAAAATTTTGTGTCCTGACGACCAATAAATTTTATATACTTCATTCTTTTGTAGAACCATTAATTGTACAATATTTTTTTTAATGGGTATGAATTAAATGCTGACTTACTGCAGACTTACAGTAGCTGCATGACATACCAAAGCTATACACTTCAAATTAACATATTAAGATTATATAGTTTTCAGAATATTAAAGTAAAAATATTAAGAATATTTTAAGCATTAGCCAATGTTGGAATCCAATAATAGAGCTTGTGTGCCCCCCCCCCACACACACACAGACAGGCATTAATGTCTTGGGAAGTCATAAAGCTATCTTGAGACTTTGAAATATGAAGACCTTACCAAATGACTTTGTTGTTGGAAAAGCATGACAATTCTTGCTGTTTGATTTTTAAGCTTGTAAAGTTTTATCAGTGCCTACTTTAAACAAATAGGATTTTATTATCGTTAACATAAAATAGGTGATGATTTAGATTTTAAAGTAACAGATTGGAAGCAAGCCACAATCGATATATTGCAATATTTAGATACTTATGAGTGAATCCTTTTCATCAGCCATTTAACTTAACTGTGTATTTTATAACTGTTGCTTACATCATTTGAGCTTCTTGCCAAAACAGAGAATGCAAAGCAATTAGAAAGTAACCTTTGACAAATTAGCTATCTGCACACAGTAACAAAAGCTAGAACAAATTCAGTGAAATCACTACTCAGAGCTAGTACTCTCAGGCATGAAGAAGAAGCTGGCTTAATTCCTAATATTGTCTCGTGACAACTCTGTAAATAAGTATGGATGTGTCACAGTTGAGCTGATTTTCATGCCATATTAAAAGATTTCCTGAATGTTTTTTTTAATCTACTCAATTACTATGAAACTCACGCCAGTATGAAATGATGACTATTTAAGATGTTAGGGTTGTATTGAGATAAGGTTTCTGTAGCCTCTTAAGGTAAGATCTAAACTTTTGAGTGCCTTAATTCTTACCAAGTCATCTGCCTGCATTTTACAGATGGCTCTGGAGTGTAAGTCCTCAGGGTGCACCGCACATGCCTTCTCTGTAGTGATTCCAGAAGCAGAAATGTGAGAGAATGGTCTCCTTCCTGTGCTCCCTAGTCTGGCTTCTGATCAGCTGTCACCTCTCTGCAAGAAGTAGCAAGTGTCTACCCTAAGAGGTTGTCTGTGAAGATGGAATGAGAGAATTCACGCTATTGGCTAGGCATAGCTGAGAGCTGTCACCCAACTCCTAGTACCTCAGGCTCATCTCTACTACCCCATGCCTGCTGCTCCTGACACTAGAGGAGTCGAGTTCATTCCTGGCATATAAAAGTCCAGACAATGTCTTCCTTTAGTATTGATCGATAGAAGGTCTTTGACCTTCAGATTTAAAACAAAGACTGCCTGTGTACTTAGTAACAATGTGTACATAACTGACAGTTTCACAAACTAAATCCTTCTTTTCTGTATTTACTCAACAAACGTGTATTGACTACCCTCCACATAACATCTTATTTACTACGGGTACTGAACATTTGCCAGTGAACAAACCTAGAGCATGAGGAAAGATCTGATTTTGTAGCAGCCATGTTTTCCCCTTTCGATATCACTGGCACAAGCAGTGACTCGATCCTCATCTTGCAGGATCAGACTGACCGCCTGATCCAGGCTGCTACACAATTATGACAACCATACGTGTTGTTGTCAGCTGAAGCAACCTTAAAGAGATACTTTACAAGCCAAGATTTGACTGTTTTGTAGATGACATTTAATTTTTTTTTTTGCCATTTCTAACTAGGGATTTAATTGGAAAATCAGCATTATAAATTTTATGTTGTCATTTCTGTTTTTAAGTTTCAAGGACTGTGGGTCTGCTGCCTGCAAATTAAAGATGAAGGTAGCTGGGAACGCTGCACTTGGACATCCTGCCTTTTAAAGTGGTTTCCTGGGCTTTTGTCTGTGGAAAATATCATTTTAATAAATTTAATGTGGCCTTTATATATTAACTTTTTTTAATCTTCTACTTCAAATGTGCTCTGAGAAAGGAACATGATACCTGTGTTTAAGGTCAGGAACAGGCTGTATGGGGATTGCTGCTCTGGTTCAGCCTTTCTTGTCTCTGATTCCATTCAGTCAGAGAACCTTGGCTCTCTGACCTCTCAGCATCTCTATGAGACCTCGTGCTCCTTATGTGTGTATGTGATTGTCCATGTCCCATAGCTGTGGCTCTGCGTGATCTTCTTCTCCCTTTGTATAGGTGGACCCTCTCACCCCATGAGTGTGGAAGGGAAGCTTCTGACATTATGCTTATGTAAACATTGAGCTCTCTGTGTCTCCTGTATCTTCATAAATGACTTTTTGTATTGTGCTGGAAGAGTAGTTCTTTAAATAGAATGTTCTCCCACGGAAATTGCCCACAATGCAGAGTACACCTTGTAAAAGGTGAGGCTAGAATATAGGTGCACCCCCAGCAGTGCCCAGAAGCCTAGAGCAGCCTCTGGAGTCTCCACACATATTTATAGCAGTTCATTCATGTAAGGGATCATGAAAGCCGTGGATTACCATCATCACGGAGGAGACAAAGACCTCAAACATGGCTCGGAAGATGGAGCCCAGTGGAGAGAGTTCTCCCTTGTTCTGTAGAAACCCACGTGCCTGTTTTGAGTCCAGTTTTCTTTAGAGCATATGTCTTGCTGAGCAACCAAAAGAATGTTTTATATCCTAGTCACTCGGCAAAAGTCTGACACTGTTTCAGGGAGATTCATTTCAGACCTAAAGGATGGAGCTACAAGACAGATGAGATTTGGTAGTCACAAGAACTGGCCCTACCTTCGTTTTCTCTTTTGTTGCTAAGTGAAACTACATTTTTTTTTTTTTTTTTTGCTAGAACATAAATAGGGAGGCCTGAAATCAGTTTGGTTCTTCCCACCCCGTTCTAAATGAAAACAGGCTTGTTGCTGTCTACAGAG
>NW_023046416.1:0-2500 GCF_011762505.2 Arvicanthis niloticus
CATGAAGTCTGTAACACTGGCTTCCTTTTGCTTAAGTACCACATTTAAAAGACAGGTAAAGAGCTGTCTTGAGTGATGTCGGGTCTCTGTCCTGAACTTGGACACTGGAATGAGGACACAAAGCTGCCCTCTGTTTTTCAGCCTGGACCCTCAATACCCTGGGCTATGGGTCTGAAGTCTAAGCAGCCTCAAGTCCATCCAGCTGAACTGCCTAGCTGAGGGTGTCGCTCTGCCCATTTCCAGCCCACAGGGTGGGTCAGGGGGCACCTAGGATTGGTTGTCTGCTGCTCTCATCTCATATCCCTGAGGTGACTGTAGCAGAGGCCCAGGCCTGCTCCAGCCACCTCTGTAGGAATTCACAGTTCCTCCTCGAGGGGACACACTCATTCCCACGCTGTCCTTTGACTCCATCATCAGTGAGCTGGGTCCACAGCCGCAGGCCTGGTGCAGAGCTCTCAGGCCCCAGAACCCCGCCTGCTTGTTTCAACGTCCTGCACATACCTTCAGCTTTATTTCTGAAAGGAGACCTCACTGGGTAGCCAAAGCTGATCTCAAAATATCCTCCTGCTTTTAACCCTGAGTAGTTACCGCTCCAGCTGCAGCATGATCAGCCTGTGCATATGTGTGTGTATGCATGAGTATGTATGTGTCATGTGTGTGTGTTGTGTCTGTCCTGTCATGTGTATTGTTGTGTGTATGTATATATCTACTGTACGTGCATGTGCATGTGTGTGATATGTGTATGTCTGTCATGTGTGTGTCTGTTGTATGTGTATGTGCGTATGTGTGTATGTCATATGTATGTGTACTGTGGTGTATGTGGTGTATGTGGTGTGTGTGTGTGTGTGTGTGTGTGCGTGTGTATGTGGTGTCTGTATGTGTGTATGTCTATGTGTGTGTGTGTGTCATATGTATGTGCATGTGTGTTATGTGTATGTGCATGTATCTATTGTATGTGTGTGTACATGTGTGTGTGATGTGTGTCTGTCATGTGTGTATGTGCATGTGTGTGTCTGTCATATGTGTGTGTGTTGTGTGTATGTGGTGTGATGATGTGTGGTGTGTGTGTTTAAGTGCACCTGCTGTGCATAGGTGTGGAGACATGCAGAGGCCTGCTGGAGGTTACAGGAAGAAGTCTGTCTCTTCTCTCAATTCTCTTTGTTTCCTCAGCTAGACTGGTAGCCCGGAAGCACCAGTGATCCTCCTGCCTCTGCCTCCCGTGGCACACCTACAGGTACATGTGCAGTCACACTCACCTTTTATGTGGGTGCTGGGAATCTAAACTCGAGCCTATAAGCTTATACAACAAGGCTCTTACCAAACGTGGGTCGAACTTGGGAGTCAGAATTCAAGGCCAGCTTGGTCACATAGTGACTTCCAGGACAGCCAAAGCTGTGTAGAGAGACTCTGTCTAAGAAAAACAAAAACAAACAAAACAACAAAAAAAGAAATCTACCAGATGAGCCCACAGCCGTAACAGCTCAACCTGGAGGATGAGTCGTGCACCAGGAATCTTGCCATCATTGGGTCACAGAATCCAGGCCCACAGCTGTGCAGACCCTAAGTGACCATGCCCCCTCACCCTGGCCCAGGGGAAGGCCTGATGGCTGGCTCTGGGTTGCAGCATGTGCCCACTTCCAGCTGTCCATATGTTCCTGAGTGCAGAAGAGACCTGCCACAGCCGCTCTGCATTCCTACCTCTCAGATGCCACAGTGGAAACCTCCCAGCACACACGGAGTATGACAATAGGCTGCTCTGACATCCTCATCACACAGACGAGAAGCAAAGGCTCCAAGAGACATTACCCTTCCCAGACTTCAGATACCCTGAAAGAATCCAGGTTTGGGCTCTATCACAGGTAGGTCTTACTGAAACTGACTCTGGACATGGTGGGAGGGAGGGGGGCATCATGCAGACCAACCTAGCTCTGGCTGGCCAAGTTTAGCCCAGGCCCAGCAGCCCACACACAGCACACGTGGCAACAGCAGGCCTCACTGAGCTACCGTGCACACAGACTACTTATGCAGCTTTCCACACAGGGAGAGTCTGGGCCAGCAGCTAACGCTACCTCCTCCTGGGCACCCTGCAAACTGTAGCACATGGGCCAAGCTAACACTGTCCTCACAGAGGTGACCGATCCTGCTGACGCTTTGGTAAGGACTGTCCCAAGTTGAAGATGGCGATGGCGGGTGCAGACTTAGGACTCAGAGGATAGTGCATTCTATGTAGCATGTAAACAATGGTAACAAGAATACCAGCACTTAAAGTGGACGGCTCAGTTGGTAAAGTGCATGCTGTACAGGCATAAGGACTGGAGTTTGGGTCATAGTGTCTGTATAAAAAGCGATGGCTTGCTTCCAGGCCTGACAAACAGAGTCTGATCCTGAGACTCACAGGGTAGAAGGAGGGTACTGATTCTACAAGCTACCCTCTGACAGCCATGCACATGCCATGGCAAGCACATACCCTCACACATACACACACATGCATGCACACATC
>NW_023046416.1:7500-55529 GCF_011762505.2 Arvicanthis niloticus
CAGTCGTCAGTGGTAATTTCCTAGTTTTGATGGGTTGTGCCGCGGTTATGTAAGACGTTAACATTCAAAGAATCTGGGCAAAGAGCATACTGGGAATTCTTTGTATTATTTTTGTAACTTTCTCTGTAGGTCTGAAGTGATTTCAAAATGAACGGGGAGGAGGGGGAACTTGGAGACTTTGCAGATGCCTCCCTCAGCCACTTGGAGAAAAGTTCGTTTGGACCAGGCTCAAACTGGACAAGACACTCTCCTTCTCACAGACAGAAGGCCTAAGAGCTAGGGCCAGATGCATGTGCAAGTGTGCTGATGGCTGGCGCTGCTTCCAAGTGAGGGGTGCCTGGAGCACAGGTGGGAAGGCCTGACCAGGGTCTCGGGTGGGTGACGTTGAGAGCCAGACAAGGAGCCCTTTGCAGTTTTGATTCTACTTGGTCTAGGTTCAAAATTCTCCGCTTTATAAAACAATGCCCCAGAAGGCCGGGAAATGGCCAAGTTGGTAATGTGTAGTGTTTAATGCTGCAAGCACAAGAACTTGAGTTCCATCCCCCACGCCTAAGCAAAAGCCAGGCTTGGTGGTGCCAGCTTGTGATCACAGTTGGGGGGGCGGTGGGTCGGGAGGACAGTCAGAGCTTTACTGAGCAGGCACCTCTGCTGAATGGGAAGGCAGGTAAGCGCTAGGGACCCTGTCTCAAAACATAAAGTGGAGGTGGGGTGAGAAATGGCTCGGTGGTTAAGAGTGCTTTAAAAAAAAAAAAGTAGGTGGAAAGAAATTGAGGAAGGACACTCAAGTTGGACCCCTGGACTATGTACACATTCACACTCATTCTGGACTCACATACACACATTCTCACACACACACACGTTCACACACATTCCCATATATACACACACAGTTCCGTGGGCTAGGGCTCAGCCTGAACAGGAGGAAACACGGAGACCCCGTGGATCCGCCCCTGCCAAGCCCCTCCCACCCTGTCTGCTGCTCTCCAGCCCATCTGTAGGCCCCAGACCATTTCTGGGCTATCCCGGAGCTTGCCTTGACTCATTTTCCAACTGGCCCCAGAGCCTCCTAAACACACTTGCACACTTTAGGAGACTGAGTTCTCGGTCTTTCTATCTACCCTGCTCCTGCAGGATGAAGGACCTCGGGCCTGGGACTGCTTGTGCTTAGTCTTCCAGACTCTCCCCTCCTCAAGCTGGGATAGGCACTGCACCGTGAAGCAAGATTCCTGCTGTCCCTGTAGCCTTCAGGTGGGGACCCTGTGCACACAAAACCGAAGCCACCTCTTTGCACTACCGAACCTCCTCTGTAGGGCAAAAGCTAACTCATTCTAAATTCCCAAGACATCCACAACCATGCCCACCCTGTGAGAAGCCACTGCACTGGTCTCCAGTGGCCTTTGTATTCTAGAAGCTGATTGGTGAGAGAACTCGCATGCTTCTGCTTGGATAAAGGAAGAAGGGGAGTCGGAAGAGGATATCAGTGCCTCCAGTCTCCCGGGCTAAGGCTGTCCTTAGGGAAAGCTCCGCTACGGTGATAGCCGAGGTATTACAGTGGACAAACCATGGACTTGTCGCAACAACCACAGGGAGAGCGCAGGGCCCCTGAGGGTCATAGAACTTAGTCAGTGGATGCCCCACACAGTACCGAGGACCAGACCCTGGCTCACTACATACACAAATTCTGGCTTTCTTGCGGCTCTGCGCCAGTATGGGAATCCCTTGAATGAAGGCCGACTCCACAAACCAATGAGGTTCAGAGCACGTGACGCAGACCCTGACATAAAAGTGAAAAACCAATAATCAAGGCCCGAGGATGTGGGTCAGTGGGTAGAGCACCGGCCTGGCGTGCAGGAAGCCCCGGATTATATTGCTAGCGCCGTTGTAAACTGAGCATGGTGCTTCATGGCTGGAAGTCTAACACTAAGGAGATAGCGATCAGAGGACAGGGGATTTAAGATCATTCTTAGCTACCTAGTGAGTTATAGGTAAGACTGGCTACATGAGACCCCGCCTTCTATAAAAAAGGAAATTGCATTCTTAAACATTGTGATTGCTATTTGATTGGGTTTATTTGTTGATCACGTTTCTCTTGTATCTTGCCTTCTGTCAGTTACTGTGCAAAGTGAAAAGAAGTGGTTGCTTTTGCTTCTGTTTTTGTTTTTTGTATTAAACCAGACCTGGAGAGATGGTTCAATGTTTAAGAGCACTGATTGCTCTCCCAAAGGACTGGGGTTTAGTCCCCCAGCACCAGCAGCGCAGCTCCCAACTGTCAGTAACTTGGGCCCTACAGATCTGATACCTTCTTCTGATATCCTTGGGAACCAGGCACACACATGATGCACAGACATACATGCAGGCAAAACACTCATACACATACAGTCATAAAATATATAAATTGCAAAGAGATTAAGTATTAAACCAGGCACACTGTCACGCTCTAGGACTTTGGATGTTGAAGTAGGAGAAACTTGAGTTGGGGGCTAACCTGGGCTACATAGAGAAACCCCATTTTTTTAAAAAAGTGGCAAATGATAGGAACATTCTTACTTTTAGAAAATTCTTACAGAAATGGACTGGGGGTGTAGTCCAGTAACAGGTGCTTGCCTCTCACATGGGAGCGCCCCCCACCACCACACGACTGCAATCCCTATTTCTACGAAGAAGGAAGAAAGATGAAGAGGGAGGGGCAAGAAACAGGAATTATCCTGACCCAGGCCCCCTGCACGCCTGGGTCCTTCCGTAAAGCACCAGTGAAATGAGCAAATACAGCAGCCAGGTGACCTTCAAGAGCGGCCGTGAACCCACATAGTCTTTTTGTGGCATTAGAGCGCCACCTGGTGGCCTATATGCACATTACATTTCAGTTCCCCTGGATGCACCTGCTGTGGAGGGTGTGTGTGTGTGTGTGTGTGTGTGTGTGTGTGTGTGTGTGTGTGTGTGTGTGTGTGTGTGTGTTCAGGTGCACTTCGTCGTGTATGCCTCTAGGGAAGCCAGAGGTGGACTTCCGGTGTCTTCTTGTATCACTCTTTGCCCACTTTTGGGGCCAGGTTCTCTCTCTGAACTTGGAGTTCCTTAATTCAGCTCTGCTTAGTGAGCCCTGAGATCCTTCTGTTTTTACCCCAGCCCCACAGCTCTGGGGCTGCCCAGTGCACCTCCTAATTGGGCTTTGACATGCATGCTTAAGATCTGAACTCAAGTCCTCACGCTTGCATACGTGTGTATGGTGTGTGTATGGTGTGTGTGTATGGTGTGTGAATGGTGTGTGTGTGGTGTGTGTGTGATGTGTATGGTGTGTGTATGGTGTGTGTGTGTGTGTGTGTGTGTGGTGTGTGTATGGTGTGTGTGGTGTGTGTGTGTGGTGTGTGTGTGGTATGTGTATGATGTGTGTGTGTGGTGTGTGTATGGTGTGTGTGTGGTGTGTGTGTGTGGTGTGTGTGTGGTGTGTGTGGTGTGTGTATGGTGTGTGTGTGTGATGTGTATGGTGTGTGTGTGTGGTGTGTGTGTGGTGTGTGTGTGGTGTGTGTGTGGTCTATGTATGGTATGTGTATGGTGTGTGTATGGTGTGTGTATGTGGTGTGTGTATGGTGTGTGTATGGTGTGTGTGTGTATGGTGTGTGTGTGGTGTGTGTGTGTATGGTGTGTGTATGGTGTGTGTGTGTGGTGTGTGTGTGGTGTGGGTGTGTATGGTGTGTGTGTGGTGTGTGTGTGGTGTGTGTGTGTGTGTGTGTGTATGGTGTGTGTGTGGTGTGTGTGTGGTGTGTGTGTGGTGTGTGTGTGGTGTGTGTGTGGTGTGTGTGTGGTGTGTGTGTGTGGTGTGTGTGTGTATGGTGTGTATGGTGTGTGTGTGGTGTGTGTGTGTGGTGTGTGTGTGGTGTGTGTGTGGTGTGTGTGTGGTGTGTGTGTATGGTGTGTGTGTGGTGTGTGTGTGGTGTGTGTGTGGTGTGTGTGTGGTGTGTGTGTGTATGGTGTGTGTGTATGGTGTGTGTGTGTGGTGTGTGTGTGGTGTGTGTGTATGGTGTGTGTGTGTGTGTGTGTGTGTGTGTGTGTGTGGTGTGTGTATGGTGTGTGTATGGTGTGTGTGGTGTGTGTGGTGTGTGTGTGGTGTGTGTATGGAGGCCAGAGCACAGCTTGCAGGAGTCAGTTTTCTCCCCCTGTCACGTGGGTCATCACGCTTGGCAACAAGCTGCACTGAAGTAGCCTCCTGCCCGTGAACCCCCTCTTCCTTACCCACAATCACACCCACTGAAAGTGAGTGTTGGCAGATCACTGGAGGAGTCGGGGGAGGGGAAGTCGTCTTTGGTAGTGCGAGTGAACAGTTCACTGTTTTATTGTCAGGCTGTTCCTAGAGAGGTGTGATCAATGACAGACCAAAGAGACAATTCTTCCCAAGTCCAGATTAGTGAACCACTAAGTTTATTGGGCTCAAAGAGCCTGGGTTTCTTACAGGGCCATGAATGACTCAAAGACCAGGGTGGGTGTTAGCTCTAGAAAGCTGCATCCTGAAGCCCTCAGGACCCAGTCTCAGAGGACCTTGCAGGCTCCGATTCATTCACAGGAAATGACGGGAAGACTCAAATCAGGACAGAGGGACAGAGGGACAGAGGGACAGAGGGACAGAGGGACAGAGGGACAGAGGGACAGAGGGGAGGGTTGTGGCTGCCGAGGCCTGAAGAGGGATGGAAAGGATGCTGTCGGGATGAGGGCAGTGAGCCTGGCGTTTCTGTTAGGGACGTTAAGAGTCTAAAGCTGAGGCTGGAGAGACACTCAGCAGCTAAGCCCAGCGGCAGCTGTAACAGGGGACCCAGGTTCTATTTCCTGCACCCATGTTGCAACACACGACCATCTGTATCTCCAGTGCTGGAAGATCTGATATACTTTTCTGGCCCTCTAAGATGCTGCACACACTTGGTGCACATATATACACACGAGCAAAACACACAGGTGAAATTTTAAAAATGTGAAGTTTGATCCACAAACCTGAGGAGCTGAGATCAAGGCCAAGAACCCACCATGAAAGAGAACTGAGTCCAGAAACCTACTCTCTGATCTCCACAGGCAAGCCCAGCATGCACACATGCCCCTCCCCCAACAGTAGATAGATAGATAGATAGATAGATAGATAGATAGATAGATAGATAGATAGCAAAACTGCCAGGCATAGTAGTAAATGCTGAGAATCTCAAAATTCAAAAAGTAGACCAAGGAAGATCAGAAGTTAAGGGCCAACCTGGGCTACATGAGACTAAAGCTGACTGTTGACACAAGAACCCGACCACCATGACATTCCTAAAAGACAATGTAGTGTGTTCTTAAGTAGAAGTTGGAGGCTTGGGGGATGGCTCCATGGCTAAGAGCACTTGCTGCTCTTGCAGAGGACCAGGGTTCTGTTCCCAGCACCCACACAGTGACTCACAGCCATCTTTAACTCCAGTTCCAGGGGATCTGATGCTGTCTTTCAGCCTCCAAGGGCACCAGGCACACCCACGGTACATATGCAGACACTTACTACATACACATAAGATAAATTAAATTGTAAACATATCTTTTTAAAGGAGATAATAAAAAAGGACCCCCCATGATAGTGAACACCTATCGTGGCAGATTTGGGAAGCAAAGGCAGGAGGGTCGGCTCCATCCACTCATGGCTGGAGACGCCACGCAGTTGGTCCAGGGCTTGCCCAGCATGTGGAAGGCCCAGACTCAGACTTCAGCGCCATATAACCACGTGTGGTAGCTCATGCCTGCTATCCCAGCATTCAAGAGCAGAGGCAGAAGAATGAGCAATGCAAGACCATCCTCGGGTGCATAAAGCTCTCTAGGACAACATGGCCTACATGAGACCCTGCCTCCTAGAAGCTCAGGGCTCAGTGGTAGGGCACTTGCCAATCGTGTCTTCCCTGAAACTGTAAAGATAAAAATAAAAATCACATTTGCACATTTCTTTAAGTGAGGATGGCACAAAGACCACACGCACAGGTCCTCTACTCAGGTGTCTTACAGGGTGTGAACCACAGAGCCGGGTGCCTGTGCTCACATCTGGAGCCATGTTGGGTGTCTGGATTAGTTTTTCTGTTGCTGTGATAAAGTATCATGATCAAAGGCAACTTTAGGAAGAGAGGGTTTATTTCACCTCACAGATTCAACATCGTAGCCCAGGAGTGTGGCAACAAGAGGCAGACATGGCAGAAGGAGCAGACAGTGAGCCTGAACTGCAAACAGGCAGCAAAAAGAGTAAAGTGTAAATAGAAAGGGCAAGGGCGTGGCAAGGGCGTGGCAAGGGCGTGGCAGGCATGTGGTGAGGGTGTGACAAGGGTGTGGCAAGGACATGGTGATGTCATGTGAGGGCGTGGCCAGAGCGTGGCCAGAGCGTGGCCAGAGTGTGGCGAGGGCATGGTGAGCAAGCACAAGGGTCTAGCGCAGCTCTGGCAGGCCTTGCCAGCCTCTCCCATTCCTCCGCCTTGCTAAAACCATTAGTTTAAATTCCTGAAGCTAGCCACCAAGGTCCATTTTCTTATGTGGCCACTTCCCCCTCCTGAGGCTGATTACCAGGGTCCATCTATCAAAGTATTGAAGTCCAGCAGCTGAAAGCCCCCTTTGGCTCACCTAATTAGCATGTCCAATTAAAATTAAACACGTCATCTTAACTCGGGGTTTCTCCCTTTGCCTTTATGAACTGCTATTTGCCTATGGGCCACCCCATCTCCTCTTTATCCAAAGGCAGTCTTTTGTCCACTGGGACTTTTTAAATTATAGGCAGAGACATGCTCGTTGAACCAAACAACCTTTCCTGATATGCACCTGTCAGTTTCAGATTGCATCCTGCCAAGAGTCACTTTTTAAGTCTCTATTGATGAGACACAGCTCCCCCATTTTTAAAGCCTCTGTTGATCAGACAGAGGTTCCTCAGAGCAGTTATGCAAGAGGAACCTACTGTTCTCCACAACTTCCACAGGCTTACTCAGTGTGAATGGAGCTGTCCCGAAATACCCAAGATCACATCTGGAGGATCAATAGTGGTGGAGAGAGGAGAGGAGGGTTTTATCCCTCAAGATAAAACCCTCTGTATTGAGAAAAGCAGAATCATCCACGGGGCTTTCAGCCTGCGAGATCCCGGCCTTGCCCGTGTTCGCAAAGTGGAACTAGATCACAGAGTATAGACAGCGTAGGAAAAGCAAGGAGAGCTTGTAGCTCACGCCATCTAGGAAATGAGCAGAGAGGCCACCAAATTCACCACAGGTCCTTGTCACGTGGGAGGGGTCTTTATGGGCCTCACAGCAAAGTCCCATCAGTGAGTCACTCTTCAGATGCTCCCTGCAGATGCTGCGTGCCCACCACCACTGGGGGCCTTAATAGGGTCCTGTAGGATCTCACCTCCCTTTCCTAACTCGGGACAGCCTAAGGTGCTCCCATACAAAGTCCCAACAGAGGCAAGAGGACCACAAATCCAAAGGTTACCTTGGCTACCCAGAAGATTCAAGATCAAGCTACCCTGGAGACTCTGTTTCAAGAAGGGGGGGAGGGATACTTGGTAAATGACCTGAAAATCTGAACACAGCTGGAATAGTAGGTATTATTGAGCATGAGGACATGTTATATATTATTGAAGCTTGCTCACTTTCTTAGTCCTGGCCATCGCACTGTGATTACATACCTCTTATTCTTAGCGGAATGAGAGCTACTACCCACTTACAGAGTGCGATGTCACTCTTTCTACACCTTACTAACCATTCCACACTCAATACATGCATGCAAGATTGCCCGTACAGTGTCTATTTGTAGCTATATCATATTCACTGAAGGACACAGAAAACAATATGGCGATACACTGTTCATACACACATACACATGCACTCACATACCTCATACATGAAAGCACACACACATTCACACACATATACACATGCATTCATAAGCACTCATACATGAAAGCACACATACATACACACACACATAAATGCCACAAAGTGTACAAGAAGTAGACACCCCCAAGAGAGGCTTCTCGTTGCTTTCTTGCACACCTGTCTTTCCCCTGCTGAGGTCTTCATGGCTCTGGGCACACAAGATCCATTGGGAAAGGACAAGCCCAAAGGACAGCCCCCTGGCTGGTCTATTTCTATGGAAGGATTGTAGAAAACCTGAAAAAGAAAAGGCCCTGGTGAGAGCTCAGGAACTAGCTAAGTGAAGGGTGGAAACGTAGAGAGGCTTCTATTGCCTGTGGACTCTGGAAATCCTGTCCTTAGAGGACACCCACCTCAGTGGACCTTCACCAGTGCCTTTCCAGATTACACCACCAGGGGGCAAAAGAAAACCAAGAATAGGGTCTTCACAGCCGTCTTCAGACATCATTCCTCCCAGTGAGTCTGAACCCTAAACACAGAGAACAAAGCAATTGCAGCTTTGAGCTCCATGGTGTGTTTTGGCTGGTGTTGGAACTCTCTTTCTGGAGAAGCACCTAAGAGTTATCCATGCCGTATCCACAGTACTCCCAGCAGCACGTCACGGGGGTGGGGATACAGTTCAGATGGTAGAATGTTTGCCTAGTTTGCAGGAAGCCCTGGGTTCAGTCTCACCAGATGTGGTGCCACACACCTGTTACACTAGCACTGGGGAGGTAGAGGCAGGAGGATGGGCAGTTCAGGGTTATCCTCAGCTACACAGTGGTTTCTAGGCCAGCCTGGGCCACACGAAACTGTGATGGAAGCTTCTGAGTTGGGTGACCCCATAAAGGTGGAGACAAGGTTTCAAGATCCAGCAGGCTCTAGAAACCACTCTATGTCCCCATTCATGAAGGGGGGGGGGGGGAGCAAAGGAGCTTTTATGACCTGAGTTCCGTGCCTAGAACGGAAGGTAAAAGAAGAAAACTCCACAAAGCTGTCCTCTGACCTCCACATGGGTACCATGGTATGCTCTCTCTCTCTCTCTCTGTCACACACACACACTCATCATCATCATCATACAATTATGTTTTAAAATTATGTTTTACAAAGCATCCAGAACATCTGTTTCCAGTCCAATTGTTATTTATTTTGAGATAGGGTCTCACAATATCTAGCCCAGGCTGGACCAGAACTCACCGAGATCTGCCTGCTTCTGCCTCCAGAGTTTAATCCAGAGATTAAAGTTTTGTTGTTTTGTGATGGAGAAAGCCCAGGTTCCACAGAGGCTAAGTGCTGTACGTCCACTGGGTGGCAGCACTGAGTCAGAATAACAGCTCTCCAGCTCCATCTTCCCGTGACGCG
Source organism: Arvicanthis niloticus (assembly GCF_011762505.2). Taxonomy (NCBI): domain Eukaryota; kingdom Metazoa; phylum Chordata; class Mammalia; order Rodentia; family Muridae; genus Arvicanthis; species Arvicanthis niloticus. Next base: position 16,740 of record NW_023046416.1, read on the forward strand.
ATGGGCAGAGGTGCTTGCCATCAAGTCTGTGTCCTCTGACCTCCATATGAATGCCTTGCCGTGCAATCCCCCTACCACAACAGTAATTAATTTAATTTAAAATTTAAGGACTAGAGAGATGGTTCAGTGGGTAAGAATACTTGTTCTTCTTGTGAACCTGCGTTCAGTCCCCAGCACCTAATGGTGGCTCACAATTGTCTGAACTCCAATCCCAAGGCATCTGAAGACCTCTTCTGACTCCATGTGAACTGTATATGCACGACACACAGACACACAGGCTAAAACACTCAAACACATAAAAAGTAAAATAAATGCATCTAGAAGATATATAAAATAAAAGTAAAGAAGCTGGAGAGACGGCTCAGCAGTTAAGAGTACTGACCGCTCTACCAGAAGTCCTAAGTTCAATTCCCAGGACCCACATGGTGGCTCAAGACCATCTATTAGGGGACCTTGTGCCCTCTTTTCTGGCATGTGGGGGTACATGCAGCAGAACACTCATACATTAAATAAATTAATTAAATTTAAAATAATAAATAAAAAATAAAATAAAAGTAAAAGAAGGAAAATGAAGAGAAGCCAGGCGTAGCCGTGTGGAACTCAGTCCCAGCTGCTCAGAAGCTGGGAGCAGAGGGAAGTTCAAAGCCAGCCTGGATAACAAAGCAAGACTTCTGGAAAAACAAAAGGCAAAAAGTCACAAGTGCTGGTGAATATAGGAGCTGGGAGCCTGACTGCTGGGGACAGAAACTGGCAGGTGACTGTCACAGGAGCCAGCAGAACCCCTTCCAGGTCTATACCCCAAAGAGCTGAGAGTAAGTACCCAGGAAGATATTCACATACCATGTGTCCAGCACCAATATTCACATAGGCTGGGGCATCCCAGTGTCCCTGAAGGGATAACGAGAACACGTGGAATGTCACACAGGCACGTGATAGGCTCTTATTCACCCATAAAAGGGAGGGAAGCTTGGGGAAATGCTTGGTGGATAAAGGCCTTGTCATTAAGTGTGAAGCCTAGAATTTGAAAACGGGATGGACGTGACAATTTGTAACCCAGTGCAAGTGAGGCAGAGACAGGAAATGCCCAGAGCAAGCTGGCTAGCCAGACTGGCTGAAACACTGAGCTCAGGGTCAGTGAGAGACACAGCCTCTGTGAAGTGAGATGGAGAAGGATCAAAGAAGACCTGATGTCAATCTTGGACCTCTACATGAATATGTATCTGCATGCAAATATGCACCCATAAAGGCAAATACACATACATACATACATACATACATACATACATACATACATGCATACATACATGCATATCACGTGTACTTGTACACACTCAGAAAACATAAGGTTCTCACATGTGCTATTACATGGATAAGCCTTGAGAACCATGCTAGACACAATAAGCCAGTCACAGAAGAACATGGTTTGTAGGGTCCCAGTGACCTGAGACTCATACAGAATACAGCTAAACATCTCAGGACAGAAAGCAGAAGGCTGCCTGCAGAGAGCTTCCTCTGGGAAACTGGACTGCTGGTGGTGTTTTTCTGAAGAATCGCTTTTAAAAAAAAAAAAGTATTTAATTCTTTTTAAGATTATTTTTTCTTTTTAATTGTATGTCTATGAACTCCCTCCTCTCTCTCCCCCGTCTCTCTGTGTATGTGTGTATGAGTGTGTATGTGTGTATGAGTGTGTGTGTGTGTGTGTGTGTGTGTGTGTGTGCTCATGGGTGCAGGTACCCACAGAGGCCAGAGAGGGTTCAGAGCCCCTGAAGTTGTAGTTACAGGCATTTGTAAACTTCCCAAAGTGGGTGCTGGGAACTGAGCTTCTGCAAGAGTGTTACATACTTTAAACCCTCAGCCTCAGGAGTCTTCTTCTTAGGAGTACTTCTCCCTCTCTCCCTGTCTCTCTGTCTGTCTCTCCATACCCCCCCCCTTTGTCTAACTTATTTTTTTAAAGTGTGTACATACATGTGTTGATGTGAATGTGAATGTGAGTGTGTGTGTGTGTGTGTGTGTGTGTGTGTGTGTGTGTGTGTGTGTTTGTAGAAGTTGGAAGAGGGCACTGGATCCCTTGAAGATGGAGTCACAGATGCAACTCCTGAACTGGACGCTAGGTACTGAACTGACTTGTGTCCTCGACAGGAGGGGCAAGCACTCTTAAGTACTGGGTTATCTCTCCAACCACTTAAAGCTTTTATATTCCATTTATTTCTTTGGTGAGTATGGTGTTTTCTATATGCATGTGTGTGTGCGTGAGTGTGCACACATACAAACATATGGAAGTTAGAGGACAACTTTCAAGAGAGTCAGTGCTTTCTTTGTGGAGATGTGTGTGTGCTTGTTGATATACATGGGTAGGAGAGAAGAGAGAGGGGGGAGAGGGAGAGGGAGAGGGAGAGGGAGAGGGAGAGGGAGAGGGAGAGGGAGAGGGAGAGGGAGAGGGAGAGGGAGAGGGAGAGGGAGAGGGAGAGGGAGAGGGAGAGGGAGAGGGAGAGGGAGAGGGAGAGGGAGAGGGAGAGGGAGAGGGAGAGGGAGGGAAAGAGAGAGAGAGACTTGTCTTTGGGTGGGTGGCTGACTGTGTCTGTTTTCATTTCTCTGTGGTTTTAAAGTTCAGTCTGTTGCTCTCAAACTCAAATCCGGATTGACTCATAGCTAGTTTGTCCCCAAAAAGAGTATCACTGAAGTAACAACAGGTGACTTCCATAGCCAGGACTGTCTGAGAAGTCTGCTCAGTTTTTCCTTGTCTCTGGTCACTTGCTTTGGGGCCCTGTATTGCCCAGTCATAGAGCTGATCCCAAAGGCTGTATGCTGTGGGAAAGGCAGGTGCCCATGGCTGTTGCCTCAGTCACCAGTCACGAATGGTCCATGTTCGGTACAGGTGAGCAGCTATTGGGGGAGCTCTGTCCACGGACTCTCTGCAGCCAGCATCCAGACAGCACCACACAGACCCAGCCAGCTCCTCCCAGCTCTGGGCCTGGACTCTGAACTATAAAATCCATGGGCACAATCTTAAAAGACCTGGGAGAGGGAGGAAGGTTGGGGGGGAAGGGAGGGTGGCACACATGTTTTTCCAGTTATTGATAGGTTGAGGAGAGAAGATCAAGAGTTCAAGGCCAGGGCTGTTGAGATGGCTCAGTGGTTAAGAGTACCAACTGCACTTCAGGAGGTCATGAGTTCAAATCCCAGGAACCACATGATGGCTCACAACCATCCATAATGAGATCTGATGCCCTCATATGGGTGTCTGAAGACAGCTACAGTGTACTTTGGGCCAGAGCAAGTGGGGCCGGAGCAAGAGTTCAAGGCCAGCCTGGTCTATGACACTGACACAACATTACAAAATCTTGGTTGTTTTGTTGTTTAGTTTCCAGGAACGAAACATTGTGTTGTGTAGCATTGTCTGGAAAAGGGTAGCATCGGAAAGACAGCCCACTTTCCCTTCTTGATGATTCCAGCACTCCCTTCCCCCACAGAGATAGGTATATAAACCTGGGGGCTAAGGATATGCCTTCATTGATATTGTTTGTCTAGCCTGCATGAAGCCACGAATTAAATCCTAGCATCACACAGAAAAAGCGTGGTGTGTGCCTGCAATTCTAGCACTGGGAAGCAGAGGCTGGAGGGTCAGAAGCCCAAGGTTTTCCTCAGCTAATAGAGTTGAGGTCAGGCTGGGCTACATGAGAGCTTGCCTGAAAGCAAACCAAACTTTTGTTTTGCTTTTTTATAAAAGAAAGCTGGATGATGGCACACACTTTTAGTCCCAGCACTCAGGTGGCCCAGGCAGGCAAATATCTGGGAATTCAAGGCCAGCCTGGTCTACAAAGGGAGTTCTAAGCCAGCCAGAACTACAAAGTAAGACCCTGTCTCAAAATAAAATAAAATAAAATAAAATAAAATAAAATAAAATAAAGCAACCAAACAAAAAATAGTTAAAATAGATAGGGCAGAGGAGAGGCTTAGCCTTAAAATAAGTGCTCATTTTGCAGGTATGAGGATTTAAATTTAATCCCCAGAATTTATGTGAAAATATCTGGGCATTGGCGACTGGAGAGATGGCTCAGTACTGACTTTGGCTCTGTCCACTTGGCTGGTGCAGGTGTTTCTTTCTGGGCCAGGACTCCTGTCCCTTGTGTCTCTGTTGGGGGAAGTAGGGAAATGGGCTTAAAGACATCTCTCTGCTGCCTGTTCTGGGCCTCAGAGTGTCAGGGCTACAGTGCAGACATCAGGAGGCACAGAACACAGCAGAAGGGAGTGCCCAGGTTTAAGTTGGGTACCAGACTGCATGCTGGAGGACACACCCAGGCAGGTTACCGTGGAAGGTTACATCAGCTCCTCCTGATATAAAGACCATGGGGAGAGACGTGGCCAGGCCCTGTGTGGGCATCGCTGCCTTAGCAGGCAGCTGCTGATGCTGGGGCTATGGAAGAGGAACAGGCCCAGACCTTGACCAGTCAAAGCTGGTACTGGTGAGGCAAGGCAGACTATGCAGCAATGGACCAGACAACTTATTTTATTTTATTTTATTTTATTTTGACAGAGTCTCATGTAGCTCAGACTGGTCTCAAACTCAACATGTAGCCAAGGCTGAACTTGAACACACACGTGTGTGTAACGTGTGTACCATCACACATGTGTGTGTAGCCTGTGTGCCATACCTGGTGCATACAGTGCTGGTGTATACAGCGACAGAATCCAGTGTTTCCTGCAGGTCTGCCCACTGTGTGACACCTTCAGTTCTCCCTTGGGTCTGAGATGTACTTGGAACTGACACCAAGCCACGGGTTACTGTTTATCACACTGTCGGGTGCCAACCAGGACACTAAAAGTTTCTGACTAGCGCTGGGGCCCCCTCCTCCCCACTCTTCTGCCTCTGTCTCAAGCTTCGTGAAAATAGAGGTCCTGCAGGGGAGCCACATTTACCGCACATCCACAAATAACCCGCGGGCTCTCACTTCCGGACCGCGCCGAGCCATCATCCTGACACCAGGAAGGATTAAGGTAACCGGTGTTCCAAACGAGCCAGGCTCCGAGTCGGGTGAGTGAGGGACCGCTCCTTTATGGACTAACAATTCACAGTGTAATGACCTAGCATTGCTCCTCTGGGAACAACCCAAGAAATATATTTCCTCAGACAAATAAGAGTCAAGTCTGCGAAGACTAGGACTAAATAAATCTCTCGTCCCGGGAGAATCAGCACCCTGAGACAAAAGCAATCAGTAAGCACTCTGCTGAATGAGAAACCAGATCGCATGGGATTCGGTGCTATGGGGCCCAAGGGAGCGAGAATCCTGTCCCTCTTGAAGCACCCCTTAAAGGGCCCCAGAACCCCTAATCTGACATGGGAGTGTCATTTGAAGAGCTTGTGTGTACATCGATGAAAATAGGAAAGATCAATCGGAGAGGCAACATCAGTCAGTTTGATTTGGCTCTCTGGCAAACTCCTATTCATCCTTCAAAACTCTGCTTCTGCGTCACATCCCCAGAGAAGGCCTCCCTGTGTCCTGGCATTGTGTGAAATTGAGTCAGTTTCCTTTTGACCCTTCAGGGTATAGTCTGCCAGGTCGCTTTCTATGTGACTCTCAAGAGGCAATGGGTACAGGCTTTCTCTTCCTCACACAGTTACTCGTGTAAGGAAAAGAATTCCTGAGGGGCCAGGAATGTGAGTCTGTTGGTACAACCCATAAAGGAAGTCTTGGGCTCAGTCCCTGATATATACCGTTGTCTGTGATTCAAGCACCCAGGAGGATCAGAAGTTCAAGGTCATCCTTGGCTACACAGTGAGTTTCAGGCTTGCTTGAACTACAGGTGATCCTGTCTTAAAAACAGAAAAGATTGTGGGCAAGATGGCGAAAGGGGAAGGAGTTTGCTGTCAAGGCTAGCAACCTGAATGTAATGGAATTCACCGGGTAGAGAGAACCAGATCCCAAACCACACAATAAATAATAAATGAATGAATAAATAAATAAATAATAAGTTACAAAATTTAAAAAGTAAGCAAGACAAGACACTATAGAAAGGGGCGTGGTTTATCCTTAAGACTGCCCCCCCCCACCCTCCCACCCCCGGTCTAGAGTCCGGCAAGGGAGAGTCTCAGAAATAACTATGAATGAACCGACTACGGAATGAATAGGTGAAGTTAGAAAATGCCCTGGTGTCCGTCCTTAAAAGCCAAGGCTTTGTTGTGCTGCGACAGGATTCTCTGGGCACCTGCCTCTTCCAGTGTCACCCCAAAGGACAGAGCAAAACCAAAGGCTGGCCCAGTAGGAAACCCCAGCAGGTCTGTCAGCAAGACAAAGGATTTTTAATTAAGCACTAAAGGCGTTGCGCCCCGCCCCCTCAAATCCCTGTCTTGGGTGTGGCCGGCCCCCCACAAGGCTTTTTGGATCTCAGAAGATCTAAGCGTTCCTACTAGAGGAAGAGGGGAGGAGGGGGCCCGGCTCATTGTAGGACACTGGGGACGCTCTCCAAGAAAAGCCCACTTTCCATCCCAAAGCTCCGTCTTCTCTATCCAGCTCTAACTAGTCTCGATGTGTCTCCCCAGCCTATTGTGCTCTCTGCCCGAGGTATCTCCTCCTCCTCCTCCTCCTCCTCCTCCTCCTCCTCCTCCTCCTCCTCCTCCTCCTCCTCCTCCTCCTCCTCCTCCTCCCCCTCCTCCCCCTCCCCCTCCTCCTCCTCCTCCCCCTCCTCCTCCCCTCCCCCTCCTTCTCTTTCCTTCCTTTCCGTGGAGTTCAGGTAGCAGAGGGTGGCCTCAGTTCAGATCTCGGTCTGACCTTGAACTTGTGATCCTCCTGACTCCACCCCCTAAATACCAAGATTAAGGGGTGCGCCTCCGCGCTCAGTTAATACTGTGGCTTCGTGTTCGCTAAGTGAGAACCAACGACTGAGCCACACCCTCAGTCCTGGGCCAGTTTTTCTAAATCCAAACCCTGCCTGTGGTGTCTGACCCAGCAACGCCTCCACCTTCAGGCTCTATCCTAAACTATCTTACCACATCTGTGCACCCAAGAATGTCCTTGCAGGCACTGGTGCTGTATTCGTGAAACCCCAGCCCTCGGGAGGCTGAGGCGAGAAGGTTGTCGTTAGCGAGTTCCAGGCCAGCCTGTGCTACAGACTGAGACCTCATTTACACAGAAGCTCAAAAGAAAAGACCGTTCTTTGCAAGTGTCTGTAGGGTTAAACACGGAAGCACCCTGAGTATCTATTCCCAGCAGATTCATCAAAGGCAGCAGCATGCACGACCCTACTGTGGAGTTGCCACCAAGGAAAGCTTTTGAGGAAGAAGGAAGTTTTGGAACTGTATGCTCAATGGCACGTGGCTTCTCCGGGCGAGAAGGAAGGGGGGAGGGACATTTGAGAGGCAGGGGCTTCTTGTGAAAGATAGAAAAATCATAAGTTGATCCCCTGAACCCTACTTTTAAAGCAAAGACATAAAAACCTGTAAGTCAAACACTGTGTTGCCTCAGTCCCAGGAAATTAGCTGACCATTTGAACAGATGGCCCTAACTAAACAAATCTTAAGATTCATGGTGTCAGGATGCTATGGGCCCGAGATTAGCTTGGCCGGGCTTTGAACTAACAGCCCTGAGACAGTTGGTGCCAGGATGCTAAAAGTTTGAGATAAGCCTGACCCCCTTGAACTGGAGCTCATGATATATAGTGTGAAACTACTTCGAAATAGCCAATTATAAAGTGACACACCATGCATCTTAGGAATTTGAGATCAAATGTATCCATGACCTAGTGACCTGTTCTCCCTCCTTCCCCCTTCCCTAACTCCACTCTCAGCCTTCCCTCTTCCCTAACTCCACCCCCACCTGGTTTGTAGATGCCCCCTTAAAAGCTGTAAACTTCTTTTGTTCTGCTGCTGAATTCCGCTGCCCCTGCGCGGGCTTGAAGGAAAGACAGCCCTGGCTAGCCAGTAAACCTCTTGCAATTTGCATCAAGTTGTGTTTCTCGTGAGTGATTTGGGGTGCGTCTGCAGTTCTCCACGGATTGGTGAGGTCCTTTTCATTTGGGTTTTACATTTTGGTTCCCTGACCGGGAAACAGCAGCCACCCCCACACTCCCAGAAACAACCTTGGAGGTAAGGGGATCCCCAGTGTGAGTGAGTGAGTGCATGAGCCGGCCGGCGAGTCCATTGTCTGTTTGAGGTGTGTTTAAAATAATCTGTATTCGGTCCGAAATAATCTGTACTCGGTTTGGAGTATTCTGTAAAGCACCGGCAAGTCAGTTGTCGGGTCTGATTCTGTATCTGTACCTGTATTCTGTATTTGGGAAAGCGCTTTTTGGTTTTGCAGCTGCTTCACTGGTCGTAATGACTGGGAAGCTGTAGTCGGCAGACGTGCTTGGATGGCTACAAGCTGCCAACCCTGGAGACGTCCGGGGGGGTTAAGGAGGGCCAGAGGTGTCTGGTGAAAGCCTCCTATCTGAGGAAAGAGGATTGCGGTCTCCTTCTGAGAGGGGAGTCTTGCAACCCCCTTCCATCTGAGTCGGTTGTGTGGTTGGGGAGCACTCGGTGTAGCCAGTGTGTTTCAGGTTGTTTGGTTTCTGCTTGCTGTTTTTGTGTTTTGTCCTTGTTGTGCACGTGATGAGGAGACTCTTGACTGCTGGAAGAAGTTAGAGAGACTTGAGGGGCTGCAGGGCTTTACTCTGCAATATTTGGTGAAAGGAACAGAAAGTGAGTGAGAGAGAGAGAGAGAGAGAGAGAGAGAGAGAGAGAGCTAAAACAGTGTGCTCTCAGGCGTGTTAACAAAAGAAAAGGCTATTTCAGAGCCCTTCTGGGAGCAGGAGCAAATTAGGAGGTTTCTCTCTGGCTCCTACTGAAGAGAATTCTTAGTTATGCTTTCTCTATCTACTGTGTGTCCTTGGCGCGCCAAATCTGTCCACGTGTCTGTCTTTGTTTCGTCGGAATGAATAAATGTTCTATGTTTCATGTTTTAAAACAAAAAGGTTAAAACTTCTGGCTTGATTTAACTTAAAACTCTCTTAAAGGATAATCTTAATTTACACAATAGAAGCTGATAAATAAATTACCTTGCTCTGGGGCTGGAAATAAGGCACACCAGAAAGAACCCTGGCAGGTATGATTATTTGCATAAGCTGCTCTTGGAGGGGGCCAACAAGTTTTTTACTTCTATGGTAAAAAATTGATGGCTGTTTTCCTAGGAAAATTTTTTGTGACCGTGTTTATTAGCTTATTAGGCTCAACAAATGACAAGGTGCTTTCTTTTGAAATTACAGCTAGAAAAAGTAAGAAAGATTTGTTTGGATGAAATATATAAAATGTACATCTACTTCACTTTTGTTTCTGACTGGTTTTAAAGTACTAAATGTTCTATGTGTCTTGGTTATATGTTATTAACCTATAAGTTAGTTATTAGATATGATTAAAAATTACAACTTTTGGTAACAAAAAGCTAGATTAAAATTGGTAACTCAGGGTTAAAGTCATTCAGAGATCAGATATATAAAGATAAGATTTAAAAACAATGTCTCTTTAGTGAGATATTAAAAGCTGCACTATCATACATTCAGATATAAAAACTGGCAGCCGAACTATGTAAGATAAAAGTAATGTACTTGCTGTTAATTAAAAAAAAAAATAGATTGTTTACATTGTTAAAAATTGGTTTTGTTTCCCAAAGTTATGGTTATACTCTAATATTGCAAAAGAAACTTAAAAATATAAATTGCCAGTATTCCATTGAATTTTTGACTCACCCATGTTTATGGTTGAGAAGAGGATCGAACAGGTGGAGATGATTGCAAAAGTAATAAGAAATAAAAACAGCTGTGGCACAGTACAGGCCTGCTGCCAACTTTATTTGATACAGTGACGGAGGCAAATTTAGCCTCACCAAGATTGAAAAGGAGATATTATTAGAAAGTTTTGCCTCAAGAAATGGTTAATAGCTCTCTGAAAGGAGTTTCAATGCAAGTCTTTGTTCTCATAAAACGAGCTTTAAAATTTTGGGGAGTGCTTGTTGCTCCAGAAAACATTCAAAAGCAATATCTTTTCAATACTTGAGACACCAGTTATATTCCTAAACGAATTGTGGCACAGAAAATTCAAAAAAGAAAAGATAGTTTACTTACTTTAAATGATTTCAGAAGCTTCTAGGAGATGCTAATTAGATAACAGCTCACCTTAGGCTCACCAGAGGAGGACTTAAGCCTCTGTTTGATGTTCTCAAGGGAGATGCAAATCTTAATTCCCCTTGACAATTAACTGATGAAGGAGAAATAGCTTTGCAGAAAGTAGAGGAAGCTGTTAGTTATCAATAGATACATTATACAGACTGGTCAATTGTTGGCTGTTTCACAACAGTTCTTTGGGAAAAGGGACCATTAATATAGATTCATATTTCTTTATCTCCAAAGAAAGTTTTAACACCCTGTTTTAAAGCTGTTGCTGTGTTAATACAGACTTGTAGGTCAGGGTTACAAAAGTATTTTGAGAAGAACTTAATGAACTGTTCCTTATTCCAAAGAGCAATTAAATTGGTTATTAAAGAATACTGATATTTGGCCTATCATATGACCAACTTTCTAGACAAATTTTGTAATCATTATCCAAAAGACAAGTTGTTACAATTTTTCTATACATGCTTTTATATTTCTTATAAATTTACACATGCAGCCTATAGTGTATATACTCTATTTACAAACGGCTCATCTAATGGGAAGACAGTATATGTAATTGGATCCTCTTCAGTTTCCCCCTGCTTCAGCACAAATAATTAAGTTACGTGCTGTAGCCACTGTTTGAAATGCTGAGGAATGAAGCTTTCAATTCCTATACTCGTAGCCAGTAATATAGCTCATGGTTTATAATTGCTTGAAATTGTTCCGTATTTAGATATTGCTAATTCTCAAATTTTACAAATACAGTTTAATTTAAGAAACATGTACTTTTCCTTAATTTTATAAGACATTTGAAAGCTCATGCTGGATTGCCTGGATCCCAGGAAAATGTCACAACAGATTTATATACTAGGCAGATTATAGACATTCTTCCTTCTTCTTGTTAGTTCTTCTTGAGACAGTGGAGGGGGAAGAGCCTTGGCAGGGGTTAGGACCTTGTTTTAGGAGATATTTAAAGTTGCTAAATAAAAAAAGTTTACTTGTCTAAGTTACTATACCACTGTGGCTGGCCTGCTTTCTCTGATCCTCTGAAGCCAGAAAGTGCAATTTCTTCAATTTAACACATCCTGAAAACAGCCAAGGATTAAATAAACAGCCTTTGTTCTATCTCATCAGGAACTGCTGGGTTCTAACTATGCCTGCTAGTCTCAGGTTGCAGAAAGAAAAGACATTTAGAAGAAGTTGTTGTAGAGTTTATTACTAAGTGTGAAAAGTTTCCTAGGAAAGCTGTTTAGGGAGAGAAGTGGAAAGATCCTAAGTGGAGAAAAGGAAAACATATACCGTAAGTGGAGATAGGTGAAAAATTCTATCCTATCTCTCCATTGTATCTGCCTGTCATCTCTTTGTCCTCAGTGCTTGTATATCTTTCAGAATACATAATCACACGTGACAGGGTTCATCACAGGCTCACACCTTGGGTCAAATCATGGGATGAGGTGGAAGTTTGCAACAGAGAATGTTTACATGCACGTCCATTGGGAGTGATTGTCTGGCTGGACATCCATTGCCTAATAACAGTCCAGTTACAGAAGAGCTTAATCATCATTGATATAATTTTAGAAATTCTTATAGGATCATCATTAGAACTAAGAAGCCATCTATTTGTCTATATAGCATCACCACAAGATATTATATCTTCATGGATCTGCAGAGATCTGCTCCAAAGGTGCTGTTGCTTGGTTATTGTTACACATGTTTAATTATAATGGCTTGAGACAGTAACTTGATATTTCTAGAGAGTATATAAGTCAAATTACAAAAACTTGTTCTCAGTGACCTCAATTTTTTTTTTTTTTTTCATAATGGTGTTAATACTTGAGAACCTATGCCTAATCAATTATGACAAGTGGATGTTACTCATTTCTGATTTTAGAAAATTAACATGTACATGTGACTTGACACCTTTTCAGGCTTTCTAGTTACAACTGCTTTAACAGGAAAAACAACTAAAAATGTAATTAGTTATTGCCTACATTATCTTTCTATGCTTGGTGTTCCATATCAGATTAAGATAGATGGAAACTGGCTATTATAGTCAGACATTTGAGATGTTTTGTTGACAATCTAATATTACCCATATTACTGGAATTCCTTATAATCCTCAAATACAAGGTATTGTGAAACAGATACTATGGAACTTTAAAATAATACCTTCATAACTATCTGAGAGTGGGAGGAGCGGCTACTAGTGCTTTTGCCCTGGTTCTTACAAGGAACACTGAAACATCAACTTTTGAAAAACCAAAAGAGGAGTAGTTATACACCCTGAAGGGGTTCCCTAGGGATATTCTTTATCATGCCTTGTGTGTTCTCAATTTTCCAAATCTGGTTGCACATGGCAAATCTGCTGCTGAATGCCTTTGGCACCCCGAGACCAATAAAAACTATGTAACAGTTATGTGGAAGGACCTTCTTACCTTTAAATGGAATGACTCAGACCCAGTTCTCATATGGGACTGAGGATTGATATGTCTGTTTGATACCAAAGAAGCACAACTATAGATGGCTGCCAGAAAAATTAGTGAAACAAATAGATACTTCCACAAAGCCAGACCTAACTATAGATAAGATAAATAACAATTGACATCCAGGGAAGAGAGATCTCCCTGAGAATTCCCTTCTTTTTCCTTTCCAGATAAAATAAGGCCACCCGTGATATCTGCTGTTGGAAGTTCTAATTCTGATGCCAGCTTCAGGACTTCTACCACTCAGAACTTCGAGGGGCCATTGACAAGGACATCGAGCAGCTAGAGATTGACATCACTAATCTGAAAAAATGCTTTGTTTTGCTGTCTGAAGTGGTTCCCCCCCCCCCCACACACACAGAGGGCTAGATCTGGCCTTCCTTCAGCAAGGGACTATGTTCTGTCCTCAAGGAGGATTGCTGTTTTTATACTGACCATACTGGGGTAGTTAGAGATAATATAGCTAAGATCAGAGAGAGATCAAAATGACAAAAGAAATAGTGAGAATGAGTGGGAGGGTGGCTTAAAAAACTGGTTCTCCGCCTCTCCTTGGCTTACCAGCCTTCTCCCTTCCATCCTGGGCTCTGTAGTCGTCTCCTTCTCCTTTTGACTTTCAGCCCTTGGGCCTGTAACAGACTCACTGGCCTTGTAAAACAACAAATTGACTCCTTGGCATCTAAACCTCTACAAGTATATTATTATAGACTTGATCTGGCTGATAGAGACTTGGCTGAGACTTGCGTTGACCTATCTCCTTTAAGAACTGCATAGAACTCAGATCTATGCACGCTGGTTCACATGACATAAACACAGCGTGGGTACCTGCAAGGGGTGTGTGACGAAGTACTGCAGGGGGAGGACCCAAATTGTCCACATCTGAGTCCCCCGTGAAGCAAACCTGATTGCATAGAGGTTGGTGTTAATTTCTTGTGTCTCAAAGCTGCTGACTAGGACCCTCAATATCCTATGAAGCCCATGAGACATTTAACCCTCTCCTCCCCTAAAAGACACTATTTCTAATGATAATGGGAGGATCAGGTCAATCTTCCCCCCTCTGGTTAATGCCCGCTCATGTATCAATGAGATTTACAAATGTCTGCTTTCTCAGACCAGTCTCCTTAAAATTGTTTAAAAAAGAGATGCTGGGAGCCAAGACTTCCTTCTTCCTGAGAACTAATGTCAGCCTGAGTTAAAAGGACCTTATCAGCTACCCTGCCTGAGAAAAAATTAGCAACTTGAGCCTAACAAATGTTTTATTGTCCTCTTGCTCCAGAAAGTGGTTTGGGCTAAGAAAATGATGATTGCTAAGGATTTAAAAGCTGACATTGCCAATCCCCACTGGTATCCTCCCAGATGGGGCCCCTCCTTGTTCTCCTCCTATTACTCCCTCTAGGACCCTGCTTCCTAGATCAATCTGTAGCTTTTCTCAGAGAAAGGGTGAACACAGTACAAATATTGATACTCAGACAACAATATCAGTCTATACGTCACCGGGGCTTGCAGATGAATCTAATGATGCTACGAATTAAGATTCTAAGATTAGAAACTTACATAAAAGAAAAAAAATTGGGGAATGAAAGATAGAAAAATCATAAGTTGATCCCCTGAACCCTACTTTTAAAGCAAAGACATAAAAACCTGTAAGTCAAACACTGTGTTGCCTCAGTCCCAGGAAATTAGCTGACCATTTGAACAGATGGCCCTAACTAAACAAATCTTAAGATTCATGGTGTCAGGATGCTATGGGCCCGAGATTAGCTTGGCCGGGCTTTGAACTAACAGCCCTGAGACAGTTGGTGCCAGGATGCTAAAAGTTTGAGATAAGCCTGACCCCCTTGAACTGGAGCTCATGATATATAGTGTGAAACTACTTCGAAATAGCCAATTATAAAGTGACACACCATGCATCTTAGGAATTTGAGATCAAATGTATCCATGACCTAGTGACCTGTTCTCCCTCCTTCCCCCTTCCCTAACTCCACTCTCAGCCTTCCCTCTTCCCTAACTCCACCCCCACCTGGTTTGTAGATGCCCCCTTAAAAGCTGTAAACTTCTTTTGTTCTGCTGCTGAATTCCGCTGCCCCTGCGCGGGCTTGAAGGAAAGACAGCCCTGGCTAGCCAGTAAACCTCTTGCAATTTGCATCAAGTTGTGTTTCTCGTGAGTGATTTGGGGTGCGTCTGCAGTTCTCCACGGATTGGTGAGGTCCTTTTCATTTGGGTTTTACACTTGGAAGGAGTGGCAGAAATTTCAGCTGACTCCGGAAGAACACAAGAAAACAGAGATGGGGCCCCCTAGTGGAGAGGGGGTGAAGGGACAGGGGTCATAACCCTAAAATGGGAGAGGGAAAGCAGAGGTCCTAGAGGTGGCTGGTGGGTGAGCTGGTGTTTCAGACATGCTTAACAGAGAAGGGATGAGGGAGGGGGGATCGCATCTCCCTCTTAGATCTAGGGTCTGTACAAGGCATGGTAGAACACGTTTTTAATCCCAGCACTTGGGAAGCAGAGGCAGGTGGGTCTCAGTGAGGCCAGCCTGGTCTACCTAGAGAGTATCAGGCCAGCTAGAACGTCATAGTAAGACCCTGTCTTTACAAGAAAAAGGGGGGGAGGGACTTTTGTCTTACAGTGCAACTTTTTCCAGTCACTCAACTCCAATAAGATCAAAGTCACATGCTTGAGGTGCATAGAGGCCAGGCCAGAGATATAGCCAACTTGGCCCCCAAGATCTGTTTCCTAGGTCTCCAAAAAAAGTTGACCATAAAGTCTCCAAGGCAACCAGTGACTGGAAAGATCTGGAGGTGACAGTGTAACTGACCACTCAGAGCAGATTGGCCCACACAGAGCAGTACCCTCTGCCTCTGCCCAGGTCAGACAGAAAGGAGCAGAGAAACATTAGATGATGGAAATAGCACGTTTGGAGACATTGTCCACGCCACCCATCTGATGCTGCACCATTCTTTAGCCAGAGAACTTTTTAGAACATTAAGGAGATCCTGGGTACTGCACAGCCTTGGGCTGCAATTGTAGATGGCTGCCACCTGCCACCCTCGTGACATCGTAAGTGATATCATCAGTGGAGCAGTAGGTTGCCCAGCTAGTTAAGAAGCAACAAGAGAGAATACCTGTAAAATAATCACCTGACCAAAACAAAACAAAGAACTAGGTGGGGCTGAGCATGGGGCTCAGGTGGTAGAATCTGAGCCCAACACACCCAGATTTCCTAAAATAGGCATGGTGGTACAGATCTGTAATCTCAGTATTCTAGAGGTGGAGGCAGGAGGATCAGAAGTTCGGGGTCATCCTTAGCTGAATAGCAAGTTTGTGGTCAGCCTGTGCTATATGAGACTCTGTCAAAAAAGAAAAGAAAAAAGAAGGGGAAAGAGGAAGAGGAGAAGAAAGAAGAAGAGGAAGAGGGGAAGAGGAAGAGGGGGAGGACTGTGACATGCTTCCTGTCTTGAGGTCAGGAAGCCAGCAGAAAGACACATCAAGAGATTTTAAAATGCAGCTGAATATGTCTGGGACCCATGTGATGGCAAGATCTTCAGTCCAGGGTATCTGTCAGTTCACTAAAAGGGTTGTTCTTATCCAGGAGGGCTTTCTGGAGGAAATGACAGATTGTCTCACAGCTTCCTGCCTAAGATACTATGTTTGTTCAATCTGAGATTGAACAACCAGAGTGTCACAGGTACTTTATTTGTTACTGTGACAAAATCCCCGACAAGAGCAGCCTCAGTAAGGAAGACTCCCTTGGCTCACAGTTCGAGGTCTCAGTTCATCCTGGCACAGGGGAATGAGGCAGCTGACCATACTGCATCTGAAATTAAGAAACACAGAGACAAATGTGGGTGCTGGGCTCCTCCCATTTTAAAATTTGGTCCTGGACTCCAACCCATAGAAGGGTACCACCCACACTCAGAGTCAACCTTTCTACTTCTGTTAGCCCAGTCTAGAGACCTCTCCCAGACATGCCCAGAGATTTGTCTCCAAGATGATTCTAGATCCACTTGACAGTAAACCTTAACAATCACACTTGAGAAAATCAGCTTAGAAAAAGTTCAGCCAGTGTGATGGCATCTGTCTGTAATCCTAGCACTCAGGAGGCTGAGGCAGGAAGAACAAGTGTTCCAGGCTAGCCCACGGTACATAACGAGACCTCTCCTAAGAAATAAAGAGAGAATGGAGGGAGAAAAGGAGAAAGAGGATGAGCGTGGGGGTAAGAGAAATAAAGAAGAGGGGGGAAAGATAGGTGATAGATAAACAGATGGTGGATTGATAATAAATGATAGATAGATAGATAGATAGATAGATAGACTAAAAGAGAGGGAGGGAGGGAAGGACAGACAGAGGCCTATGGTTTCAAAATACCATACACATTTATTATGAGTACAATATTTTGCCTGTATATATCCCTGTAGGTCAGAAGAGGGCACCAGATCTCATTACAGATAGTTGTGGGCCACCATGTGGTTGCTGTGGATTGAACTCAGGACCTCTGGAAGAGCAGTCAGTGCTCTTAACCTCTGAGCCATCTCTCTAGCCCTGTCTCCATCTCTTAAAAGTTCCGGAGGCTTTCCAAAGCACCACCTAGGAGCAAAGCTTTTAGCACATGAACCTTAGGAACTCAGCCTTCCCCCATAGCAAGCAGGTAACCAAGCATGGCTTGGCTCCTGGAGGAGAACACTATTAGGGAGACCGATGTCAAAAAAGGAGTGTGTCATGAGGAAAGAAGTCAAGTAGCAGACTGAGGAGGTTGGCTAAGTATATTGCTCCCAGAGCAGGCAGAGGACATAAGTCTTATCCCCAGAACCCATAAAAAGCCAGGCACTGTGGTGTATGCACTTCTAAGCCTGGTACTGGAGAGTCAGAGGTCAACCACTTGCTGCTCTCTCAAAAGGACCAGAGCTTAGTTCCGAGTCCCATAAGGGGCAGCTCACAGCTGTCTTAACCCCAGCTCCAGAGGAGCTGATGGTCTCTTCTGGCCTCTATAAGCACCTGCATGCATCCATGGGCATGTATAGTCACACACACACACACACACACACACACACACACGCACGCACGCACTCACGCACGCACGCACGCACGCAAGCACGCAGAATGTCCAGTATGTTGGCGTGAACCTGACAGGAGAGCAACCCAACTGTTGTGTGAGTATGTGGACCTGGACTGTTACTGCTTCCATTTTATAGAGGGGGATAGCACAGCTTTAATCAAGTAAGTACCATGAGATGACACCATAGCTAATAAATGGCAGAATTGAGCTTCAAATCCTGATTCCATTGTGTGGAAGTTTGTGAAGTGATTCCTTGATCTTATAGATGGAGACAGCCTAATTAGCTTCAAGCCACCCAGCCCAGAAATGCCTTTCAGTCTTCCAAAAACGGATCAGCAGATGACAGAAGCTTTAATTGATAGGAACCAGAAGGTGAAAATGGCTTGCGTTAGGGTGAGCTCACACTCTCCTCTGATTCTCTTCTGATGAGGAGATAAGGGGAAATGGCAGGATGTCAAATTCCACCCAAACCACCAAGAATCCATCCCTGTCTCTCATGCCTTCAGGCTCCTACCCATCCAGCCTGGAGCCTGCCTTCACCCCCCACGTTGCCTGCCTCCCACAGACACACCCCTCAGGACCTCCCCAGCCCTCCAGCCAGCAGGATCTCAGAGAAACGCCTAGAAGATCCTCCCAAACAAATGTGGCAACAGTTACTGAGTGGAAGACATTTTTTCAGTCGGTTCCCATTTTAAGAACCAGGAAACTTTGAGGTCTGCTTTACCGGGACTTCGGCTGAACGGTCATACCTGGAATTCCTAGCTTTGCCCTCCTGGGTCCTCAGTCCTCTCAAACTGTCACAAGGTCAATAAACAGAGCTACAGGTCCTTTGAGGAGGATGTGCAGCTTGAGCTAGGACCTTGGCCAAGTCAGAAAGAAGAACCATTATGTGTTTAATCATCCCCCTTTGAGGAATATTTGGCTTCCAGAAAGTAACATTATGATTTTTTAAACAAAGGCCAAAATTCTCATTTTCCCACGACTGTATGTTGATTTTTTCCCCCTCCATTTTTTTGCCAGTGGTCTTGGTTTTATTAACCAGGAATGCTCTCCAGAGACCCTGCTGGAGGCTGGCATGTTGGCTACAGGCCTGTCTTCAGCAGCAGGGGGCTGATTTCTCTGTAGGAAGCCTGTAGAAGTTCTACTCTGCAAACATGTGAACCACCATTCCCTGATCTTGTCTTGGGAGGTCTGTGAGTGGCCAGCCTCTTCCTTCGGAAGTTCTGAAGCTCTGCATCAGGGTACCGGCAGGGTTCGGTCTCCTGAGAGAATTTTGTGGCAAATGCCAGCAAGATGGCCACTAATCTTGACAACCTGAGTCTGATTCCTGAGATCCACATGGTGACGTGAAAGAACACCATGTGTGCCACGGTGTGCACATGCACACACATGTACTCACATGCACACATGCAAATAAATGTAAAAGGAAAAAAGTTCAATGAAATCTGCTAGCTCCTGGGGTTGGTAGTTTTGAGGGCTATTCTTGGTTGTCAATTTGACTACATCTGGGATAACTAAAACCCAAAAATAGAGGGCAGACCTTTAAGGGATTCCTGCTTAATTTGAAGTGGGAAGATCTGCTTCTAATCTGGATCTTTGTGACAGAAAGCCACATTTTAATCCAGATCAAATCTGAGCCATGCCTTCTGTTGGAAGACTACATAAGGACATCGAAGAAGGAAGCTTTTGTTCTTTGCCTGTGTGCCCTCAACTTGCTCTAAAGTTCATTCCTTCACTGGCTCTGGAGACTACTTCTTTGGGATCCCAGCATCTACTGAACACCAGCTGAGACATCCAACCTTGTGGACTGAACAGCCACTGGATTCTTGGACTTTCTGTTCAGAGCCCACTATTGGATTAGTTGATTCTAATGAATTCCCTTTCTATATATGCAGAAAAAGAAGTTCAATTACTCTAGAGAACCTTAATACAGTATCTTTAGTGGTTTTTGATTCCAGATGTGTTACCAGGCCAGCAAGATGGCTCAGTGGGTAAATAGATTTGCTACCAAACCCAGTGACCTGGCTTCAGGGTTTGGGAGTCACACGGTGGAAGGAGAGTGTGTGTGAGAAAGGGTGCCATGGGATGTGTGTTTTCTGTATGATATATATATATATATATATATATATATATATATATATAACATTATATGTATGATACATATTTACATATAGTATCACACACAAATACACACACACACACACACCCCAACTGGAGAGAGATCCTGAAGAGCTAAGTTCAATCTACAGAATCCTCCTAAAGGTAGAAGGAGAGAAGCAACTCCACAAAGTTGTCCTTTGTCCTGCACACATGCACCATCGCATGCCACCCCCTTATGTACACACTAAGAAGAAACAAACTAACTTAGAATCTGAGCATTGGGTGTGACAAACCTTAATACTTGGAAGGCTTTTATAGGTAGGAGGATTGTCAATTTCAGGCCATCCTGGACGACATAGGAATTCCAGGCCAGCCAGGGCTACATAGCAAAACTCTGTCTCAGAAGAAGCAAGGCAAAAACCAACAAAGAACTTGACTAGTGGCTAAAGAAACTTGGCATGGCTTTTTTTTAAATTAATTAATTAATTAACTAGTTAATTAATTTAGGGGTGTGCACAAATGCCATGGAACACATAGATGACAGCTTATGGGGGTGTTGTTTTTTTCCTACCATGTGGATTTTTAGGTCTTCAGTCTTGGCCACAAGCACTTTTACCCACTGAACCATCTTGTAGGTCCCATAAAGGCTTCCACAAAGCCAAAGCCAGCATGAGGTCAGCATCCTAGGTCACATGTTTATAGAACCTGAGGTCTGTGTCTGTGTCTTTTCAAAGACTTGGTTTTTCTCCAGTTTTGCAGATGAGGAAACCTGGGTTCAGCATTTCCTCAGCCTTGGTCCCTCTCCCTGGATGTCTACCCCAACCACAGGCTCCCTTTGCCTCCATGAAGTTCAGAGGGAGCCTGTCCTCTGTGGCAGTGAGGTCTCTCCTTCTACCAGTGACAAATTCAGATTGTCAGTCTTGGTGGTGAGTCTCTTTACCTGTTCAGCCATCTCTCCTGTCCACAGTGGCCAGCCCTTTGATTGGCAGCGACACAGCTGGATCGGCACACTCTGAGCTGATATGTACCAGGACAGGTAGAGGTTATTTACCTGTTCACTCATTCAGTCACTCACTGTTCACAATGGGCTCTTTAAGAAGTTTTATGTCATTCCTAATTAACACGTAGTAATTATACATATTTATAATTACACATAAAATTACACATTGTGTTTCCATGTATGTTTTCCAGACCTTGTGTAATAACCCCAACTGAGTCATTATTACATCTGTCATGTTTGTGATAACGTTCTTTCCTGTAGCTTGTTTGGAACAAACAATTCTTTATTGTTGGAGGTAATGACTACAGAGTGAAGGGACCCCAGGGCTTCCTGTTTGACTGTAATTTTGTATGCAAAGCCTTGACCACCTCATCTTCCTCCCAGTTCCCTCCCCAGCTGCTGCTCTTTGCTCTCAACTTCTAAACCAACACCCTCTACCCCAATTTCCCATCTGTGTAAGATCACACAGCATGGGTCTGTCTGTACATGGCTCCTTCCGAATTATGGAAGAACAGGCTGTCATCCTTTTGAGGGTTGAATAATATTCCATCGTGTCCACTTACCACATTTCCTAACTTTTTATTGGTCCTTTATATATTCCACATCATGTACCCCACCCTTGCAACCTCCCCACAGTTCACATTTTCATTACTGACTCCTCTGCTGAACACTCAAAAGACTTCTCTTTTTTTTTTTTAATTACTTACTTTTATTTTTTAAGGTTCTTATAAACCTTTTTTTTTTTTTTTTTTTTGCATACCGAGGAATTCCCACACTGCTTTCTCTACTGACTGTCCACTTTACACCCTAACAGCATTATATAAGAATTCCCTCCCCATATCCCCAAGCTCTGCCGAGCAAGCACTCTACTCTGCAGCTATACTCTGGTACATTTAGGTGGAATCTTGCTTTCTTTTCAAGACAGAGCCTCATGTAGCCCAGGCTATCCTAGACCTTTCTGGTAGCTGAGGATGGCCTTGAACTCTTGATCTTTCTGCTTCTACCTGCCAAGTACTAGAATTATAGGCCCGTGCCAGCATGTTTGGCTTATGCAGAGCTAGTAACAGCAGGTTAGGCAAGAAGTCTATCAGCTGAACCTCGCCGCCAGACCTTGGTGCTTAGTTCTTTTTAAAACGTTGTTTTCTTTTACTATTGCTGGACAAGTACTCTGCCACTGGGATCAATCACAACCCTCTCTGTTTTAATGAACATTTCTGAACCCCTGGCTCACTGGCATGGTCTGGGCTAAGTGCTGAGCACAGAAATGAAGTGG
Organism: Arvicanthis niloticus; assembly: GCF_011762505.2. NCBI lineage: Eukaryota > Metazoa > Chordata > Mammalia > Rodentia > Muridae > Arvicanthis > Arvicanthis niloticus. The sequence continues at coordinate 38,768 of NW_023046416.1, forward strand.
GGACTTTTGTCACCTTTTGGGAGCAGGTCCAGGTCAGCCAAACCCAGAAGAGGCTGAGGTCAGGAGGCAGCTTGCTAAGGCAGTATACATGTTGAGGATGATGTTGCCATACAAGGAGGCCAGCAATGGAGCCCATGTGGTAGATGTTTGCCTCGTGCATCTGAAGCCCTAGATTCCACCCCCAGCACCACATAAACTGCTGTGGTCACTCAGGAGGTAGAGGCAGGAGGATTAGGAATTCAAAGTCATACTGAGTTGGAGGGCTAGAGAGAGTGGGGAGAGGGAGGTAGTGAAAGACCCCCAAACGAAGACCCTCACCCAAGTCCGGACCTGCACGAACCCAAAGACACACGAGAAACCATCTTGATGCAATTGCAGAGGAGGTTTAATGATGAGGGCCCTCGGGCCGGAACATATCTCACGCAGGAGATAGAGATTCCGACCTCGGATCCAGGAAACTTGGGATATATATCGGTAGGGGTTGGGGAGAGTGGGAAAATTTGGCGCGGTTACATATGATTGGTTGCACTTTCGCGCGGCTACACATGATTGGATATTTCAAACATCAGCAACTTGCAGAACTGGCAAAACTTGCAGCACCTAGGACCTTCCAGAAAGGGAGGGAAAGACCAGATAGCCCATTACTCACTTGGGCTTGTTTGGACTTGTCTGGGCACGCCCTTGCATGCCTTTATTTTTGGTCACCCTGCCCCTGTAGGGACTTAATATTATTATGACTAAATTTAACAAATTGTTGGTGGTCTTTGCTGACCATGAATGTTTCAACGCTGCTTTCAAATTTTATTTTCATAGTAGAAACAGAGAGAGAGAGAGAGAGAGAGAGAGAGAGAGAGAGAGAGAGAGAGAGAGAGAATCAAAGGCAATGAGGAGGTAGGCCCTGGAGACTGCCTCAGCCTAAATCAGTATGCAAGTCAGCCCTCTCAGATGTCACTGATCTTGGCACCATCTTGGCCAAGCTTATAGGATACTTGGCAAAGAAAGGCAGGGACAGGTATAGGAAGGTCTACAGTTCTGCTTACTGTTTTCATGTGACCACCCTCCAAACACACACACACACACACACACACACACACACACACACACACACACCATCAGGTGTCAGGTACTGCTGTCTCCCTGAGCCTCCAGCTTGGGACAGCAGCCTGTGCCTGCTACATTTCACTAGACCAGGAGGAAATGGGAATACCGGAGTTAACACAGAGTTTCAGGGAAATGTAGACCCCAGGGACTCAGGTTCAAGTATTACCTGTTCCTATTATGTGGCAGTAATTTCCCTTTCCAATCTATTTGCAGCGGAAGGCCCATGATTGGTTAGTAGAAAGTGAGGCGGAGCTAAGGGAGGCAGAGACAGGAAGGGAGGGAGGAGCCGGGAGAAAGAAAGGTAGTGGAGATGGAAGCCGACTTAATGAGCGCGGCTTTGACCAGCCTTTGGCAGAGATGATATGAAAAGGTCAGGATAGACGGGATAATTTGTCTAATCTGTGTGGGCATCTTGTGATTTGAGTATTTGCTGATATATGAACCTGTTTGAATAATCTTAAGCTTTAGAGTTTTACTTTACCAGGTTACTGGGAGATGGGTCTGCCAACAACTGGGTGGTACAGCTTTGAAGGAACTAGCAGCTCCAGGGACGAGCGAACCGGAGCTGGAAGCACAGCGACTGGTCGCAATGGGGGCTAGCTAGAGAGAGTAGCCCGGAGGACACCCAGCTGGGACCAGGTGGCCCTCTGGTAGCTGGCATTAGTTCGGGAACATGGTGGTTAAGCCGGGAGCCAAGCTGGGTGTCTCCTTTCTGATTTTACTCGCAACACTGTTAGATATATAAACTAGAGCAGGAGAGAACTATACAGCTCAGACCTTCCCAACATTATAACCACTTGGCTAATGTTATAACAAACAATAAAAGGTGGCCATTTTGACAGTTATTTGTAAGATTCAAAGTGCAGACTGTTCCTTAGAAATATTCACATACATGCACATATGACTGTGTCGGCGGGAGGGGGCTGGGCTGGAACTTATGGGGCCTGCTGGCCTAGCATGCACACTGCCCTGCCCGAACACTGTAATAGCACATGCCTGTAATCCCAGCATTCTGGAGGTGGACAGAGGAGGCTGGGAAGCTTAAGGCCAATCTTGACTACACATCTTGTCTGAGGCCAGCCTAGGCTATTTGAGATCCTGTTTTAAAACCGAATGAAATGAAAACAGAAATTAAAGATAAAACTATTCTGCAACAACCGTTTTGGGTAAGTGGTATTTACTGTTTGACAAATAGGGAAACTGAGGCTAGGCTTTGAGTGACGAGTTACTTTGCGATGGGACCCAAGCACCGGCAGAGGTTGCCCCAGTTTTAGAAGGTGCGGTGCTCAGACAGGGTGGGGAGCCCCAAGCCACAGAGGCCTCCCACATTCCAACCTTGGCTGAGGCCCAGCGACAGGAATAGGCAGGGAGCACCCGGGCCTGTCTGCGCCGGATCAAAGCAGAAAGTTGGAGGCTGCAGAGCTGTGGAAGAAGACGAAGCAGTCTTGTTGCCATGCTGACTTCTCGCCCCAATGACAGGTAGACCCTCTGCCTGGGTGCCCCAGAGAGGAGTCTGTGAAGGTGGGAGCGAAGATGACGAACTAAGTTTACGTAGGCTTCTCCAGAAGCTTCGATTCGTGGCCAGAAAACCCATTTGCCCAAGGCTAAGCTTGCAGGGAACTTTTAGGCGGTCTGGGAAAATCGGGGTGATCTATACTCACTTCCTGCCCTGAATACCCTCGGGACTCACAGACATGCGCGCAATTGAGTGTATGGCTCTTCCGCTGCAGCTTCCCTTGACCCCACCCACTCCCTGTAGTCTTTCTGATAAACGCACTCCAGATCCCAGGCTTCCTTGCCAAACTTCAAGGCCAGTAAAGTACGGGCAGACAATCAATGCAAGACACCAAAAAAAGAAGGAAGCCCCCAAAGCTAGGAGTTTATCAAGGGCACAGAGACACTAAAACCAGAGCCGGACCTCTTGTGGAGACCACAGCGTGTAGGAGCTGGTTCTCGTGTTTCACTTCGTGGGTTCTGGGAACGTGGATTGTTAGTCTTGGCGGCAGGTGCTTTTATCCTCCGAACCATCTCACCAGCCCTAATAGTTTTCCACACTCGCAGTAACGACTAGCCACAGATTCCATGGCTTAAAAAGACACAAAAGTGCATCTCTACTCTCTGAGGATCAGACACCCAGTGGACACCTCACCTGAGTAACTGGTGGATCAAACCTGTTTTGAGACTCTGTTGGAGGACGGCCCCTGCTCCTAGGGGCTGCTGGCAGAAGCTGGTTCCTGGCAGTTCCCAGAAAGCTTTGTTTTCTTGCTGGCTGTGAAAGAGTGGTTTCCAGCTTCCAGAAGCTGCTGCATTGCATAGCCCAGGGCCCTTCTTTATTCCATCTTCAAAGCCGGCAATGGGGGAAGGGGAGATGGCTGAGTTGGTAACAGTGGTTGTCACGAAAGCACAAGGACCAGAGTTTGATCCTCTGCATTCACTTAATAAGTTAGATGTGTGGCTGTAATCCCATTGCTGCTGCGGCTGGAGACAGTGGGTCCCTGGGAATCAGTGGCCAGCCAGGTTAGCCTCATAAATGGGCAAGCCTCAGGTTCTAGTGAGAGACAGTCTCAAAAGTTAAGACCAGTGGCAAGTTCATCGACCCTGTTGCTGAGGCATTCCCTCAAGGGTGCTGGTAGTAGAACCTACTTCTTCAGGATTTCAACGTAAACTGGGGATCAATAGCTCTCTAGAAATTCTCCAGGGCTCCAATACCAGATTGTGATTGTTGAGACATCCAGATACCTGATTCTTGGCCTGTCTGTCAGGAGGAAGCCATTGTTGGATTAGCCAACCACTTCCTTATGTCACCCAAGAGATCTGCTTTTAGTGTATCTATATGTATGTATTCTACCTGTTCTGTTCCCTAGAGGATCCTGACTGATTCAGGAGCCAACATTGATCCCTCCCTGTTTCTTGACTATGAACACCATGTGACCAGTGGCTTCCAGCCCCTGTCACCATAATGGACTGTAGTATGAACTAAAACATGCCCTTCCTTTCTTTGCTTTGTCAGATATTTTGACAAAGCAACACAAAAAATACCTGGTAAAAATTAAAAAACAAAGCACAAGTCACTTGAAATTTTCAAACATTTCCGGCATAGGGAGAGGTATAATTTTTCCAGTTGGCTTTCTGTGATAAACACCAAAAGCAACTCAGGGAGAGGATGGCTTATTTAGCTTACACTTCCACACCTCAGTCCGTCAGGAAGGGAAGTAAATAGGAACTCCAGGCAGGAACCTGGAAGCAGGAACTGAAGCAAAGACTGGAGGACACTGCTTCCTGACCAGCTCTTCACGGCTTGCTCAGCCCGAGCTCTTATAAGCCCAGGACCGCCTGCCCAGGGTGTTACCACCCACTGAAGCCTGAGCCCTTCCACATCAATCGGTAATCAAGAAAATGTTCTACAGATATGCACACAGACCAATCTGGAGACTGAGATTCCCTCTCTCTAGGTATGCCAGGATTGTGTCAAGTTGACAAAAAGTAACCAACATACATAAACTCCATGAACTCATAGATGTGACTTCACCTCTGTGGCCACCCACACTAGGATACCCTATAGCCTAGAAGCCAATCCCCGGGTACTTCAGAATCTTCCTTGGATCAGAGCTTTGGAAAAATAACCCCATGGTGGGGTGTTGTTTGGTGGCAGAGCCCTTGTCTGGTGTTTATAAGGCCTGGGGCTCTCTTCCTGCCACGAAAGAACTTGCCAACATCAAATTTTAACTTCCTGAGTAGCTGGGCTGATAAACCTGTGTCACTAGGGCCCGTCAGAATTTTGTCTGAAAAGGGAAACTTACTTTTATTAACTATTTGGTTTATTTGGTGGTGGTTGTGGTGGTGTGTGTGTATGTATGTATGTATGTATGTATGTATATAGGGTATGTGTATGTATAGTGTGTGTATATGTGTATGTATATAGTGTGTGTGGTTTGTGTATATATGTGTATAGTATGTATGTATGTGTATAGTGTATGTACAGTGTATATGTATATGTGTATAGTGTGTGTGGTGTGTATATGTGTATGTATGTGTATATATGTGTGTGTGTAGGTACAGTGTGTGTATATGTCTGTGTAATGTATGTGTGTATACTTCTAAGTGTTGGGATTAAAGGTGTGGGCCACCATCTTGGATCAACTGTTTTATTATATTGAGGTGAAGATAGAATAGGAAAGGGGACTAGGTGCTTTTTTTTTTCTTGGTCTTGAAGATGGGACTCTGGACCTTACACAGGCTACATAAGTGCTCACCGTGAAGGACACCTCTTGCTTTTGATGCTTGATCCTCTCCCCTCCCCCAGCCCCCAGCTCCTGCTCTTTTCTTTTTATTTGTCTAGGATCCTGACTCACAGTGCCACCCACAGTTAGGATGGGTCTTCCCATCTCAGTGAACCCATCTAGAAACTCCTTCCCAGGCAAGCCCAAAGGCCAACCCAGTTCAGATCATTCCTCACACCTGTGCCACAGAGGCTTCTTTGGTTAGTATAAGATGACATCATCATCATCATCATCGGTAGTTAGTCTCTGAAATCCAATATGTATTTTGGATCCAATTCTGATGTTAAATCTTCATCAGATATATATGACTTGGGGCCAATGAGATGGGTTAGACAATAAAGGGACTCCCACCAAAGCTGAGCTGGATCTTTGGGATCCATGTGGTAGAGAGGGAGACTCACAAATTGTCCTCTGACTTCCACACTGTGCTATGACACTTGTGAACAGATAGGAAAAAGACTTGATGGCGGGCAGCTATACCCACTAAGTGATCTTTCCTGCCCCTGAGGTAATCAAAGGCGAGAAGTGTTATTTGGAACCACAGTTTCTGAGGTCGATGGTCATGCGACTGCACTGTTTTCAGGCCTGTAACAATGCTGTACATTTTGACAGCCAGTGTGTCATGGAGGAATTGTTTGCTTCCTGTGCTCTGGGATGCAAACACCAAAAGCAGAGGCAGGATTCCAAATGCCCCCTCCCAGGGTGGGTGCACAGTGACCTAACCTTTTCCCTCTAGGCTCCACATATTAAAGGTTCCACCACCTCTCAGGGATGTCACAGGGTGGAAACCAACACGTTGACACTTAGGCCTTTGGTAGACACTTAAGACACAAGATGCGACGTGTGGATCACAATTACCACCACACTATATATGAGTGAGTCCCGCCTAGCCTAAAATCCGAGACCCACAGAGAGCTGCAGACGAGGAACCCTGGCCAACAGCTGGCGTCAGCCTTCAGGCATGCGGTCACCTAAGTCTCGATTACATCTGGGAGGTGGTGGTGCACACCTTTAATCCCAGCACTCGGGGGCAGGCAGATCTTGGTAAGTTTGAAGCTAGCCTGGTCTACAGACAGTTTCAGGACAGCCAGAGCTGTTACACAGAGAAACTCTGTCCCAAAATAACCATTAAACAAACAAACAAGCAAACAATCAGTCAAACAATAATAACAACAACAAAAGAAACTTGTTTACATTTTTATTTTATTTTTTAGACATTGGAGAGATACCTCAATGGTTAAGAAGAGAACCCAGGTTTACTGCTTCTCAGCCTTTTGGCTAAGATCAAGTGTAGATAACCCAGCTTTGATTCCTAGCGCCCACTTGGCAGCTCACAGCTGTCTGTAACTATAGTTTTAGAGACCCCAACACCTTCTTATGGCTTCTGTGGGCACCAGGCACACATATGGTACACAGACATGAATGAAGGCAAAGCACATACATGTAAAATAGTTTATTTAAACCTTTTACTTATGCATTTATTATGTTTTTAGACACAGAGCTTCACTATATAGTCCTGGCTGTCCTGGAACTCACAGAAATCTGCCTGTCTCTGCCTCCTGAGTGCCAGGAGTAAAGTTGTATGCCATCATGACTAGTTACGTTTTTTTTTAAATTATATGTGTTGTATGTGTCAGCATTGGGGTGTGTGTGAGTGCAGGTACTCACTGAAGTCAGAAGAGAATGTTGAATTCCCTGGAACTACAGTTACAGGTGGTTGTGAGCTGCCTGGGGTGGGTGCTAGGAAACCTAACTCAGGCCCTCTGTAAGAGCAGTATGTACTCTTAATGGCTGAGCCAGTCCCTCCGTTGTAGGATAGATTTATATTGAGAATAGTTCATTTACATCCCTTGGTGCCAGCCAGCCTCAAAGCCATCAAGCTGAGTTCCCAACACCGTGGAACAGAGTCACATTGCTGTTTCTCTTTTTCCTAAGTTGTGCATTTATGTCATTGCATTCTTGGTGATATGCTTCCTGGTATAGCTGTGTACCACTACAATTTGGTAAACGACAGTCTCATAAGACTGCAATGAAGGGCTGGCTACGGTGCAGCCAGTAGTGTTACTGGAGAAGCATGAGGATTCTGAGTTCAATCCTCAGTACCCAGGTAAAGCTCAACACAGTAATGTCACACAGCACAGAACATGTTGTGTTCTAATGTGTTCTAATCTCAACTACGAGAGCCAGAGATTGGATCCCTGGACTTGCTGGCCAGCCAGTCCAGCCTAACGGGTGAGCTCACGTCCCAGAAAGAGACCCTGATTCAAAACACAGAGGTAGGGGTGGACCTGAAGAGATGGCCCAGCAGTTAGAACATGTGTTGCCAGTGCAGAGGACCAGGTTTCTAGCGCTCACATAGCAGCCTACATTCATCTGTAACTCCAGCTCTAAAGGATCCAACACCCGCTTTTGGCCTCCACAGGCACTGCACACATGTGGTATACAGACATACGTGCAGGCAAAACACCCATGTATAAAAAGTAAACATAAACAAATCTAAAAATAACCTCTCAAAGCAAACAACCCCTCCCAAAAGGTAGATGGCTTCTGAGGAATAACACTGATGTGTTCTGGCCTCTGTACATACTAACATATACGCCCTTAAAAAAGATATATTATTGCCTAATGATGTCATAGCCATTGTTATACCTTATTGCAATGTGTTATCTTTGAGTGGTGACAATGACCTGAAGAAACCACACTGCCAGTCATATAAAAATATAACACATAGAGTACTGGGCATGTAGCTCTGTAGATACCTAGCCCAGCAGTTAGGAAGTACCAACTCTGATCCCCAGATTGCAACCAACTGTATAATTGATGTTGCACATCTATAATCCCAGCACTCAGAGGTTGGAGGCAGAGAATTAGAAATTTGAGATTATCCTTGGGTACATAGTGAATTTTAGCCTACATGGGATCCTGCCTTCAAAAAGTTTTTTGTTTTATTTTTTTTTACATACCCACTCCCCACACTCCCACACAAATATGGCAACATAGCTCAGAAGGCTGTGAATTGGGGACAGCTTCTCTGGGGGACAGGGTTTTACCCTGAATGGTGTCTTACTCAATAGTCTATTGCAAAGAGGAGACAAAATGACCAAGGCAAATTATAAAAGAAAGCATTTAATTGGGGCTTGCTTTCAGGTTTAGAGGCTTAGTCCATTATCATCGTGATGGCAGGAGCTGGGGTAGGGAGGAGAGGGGAAGAGAAGGCCAGTTGGGTGATGTTTGAAACCTCAAAGCTCTCAAAGCTCGCTCCCAGTGACAGACAGACCTATTCCCACAAGGACACACCACCAAATCCTTCCCAAACAGTTCCAAAGTATGAGACTACAGGGAACATTCTCCTTCAAATCACCAAGAGGGACTAAAACAAAACAAAACAAAAACCAAACATTCCCTCCTCTCTCCATCCCTGTCAGTCTTTCTGTACTTCTTCACTTCCCCAGGACAGACCTCTCTGCCACAGGCCCCATGCTCTCTCAAAATGCCTTCCTTGTCTTTTGTCTTTACCCCGTTTGTGGTTACGGATGAGTCTGTGGCTATGAATGAAGCATACAGAAGGGGGGATGCTGTGGGTGCTACTCACTGTAGTGGCCATCACAACATTAGCACCGGTTACACAGAAAGCTGCCAAAGGAAGCTGGACTTGTTGACTAAAGACCTGCACTGAGTCTAAGCTCTGGGATGAGCACCCGGTGTCCCAGTGCCTACGGGGGCTTCCTCTGTCTTGTCCAAACCCTCTCCTCCTCTTTCTGAGGCCCCCGATTTCTGACCATCTGGAGACAGTAGGATGTGATGTTTGAGCAGCTCTCCTCAAACCCCAGACATTCCACCTTCATCTCTGTTACCACCTTCTCTCCAAAATAAGCCAGAAAGGTTTGGTGAGGACCTGGATTCCAGCAGGAGTTGAGCTGGTCTGAGAAGAAAAACAGAGAAAAAAAGGCTCTCTCTGGATGCTGATTTGTTTAAATTTCTCCACAAACTTTACAACGAAAAGAAAGCAGCAGAGACAAGCTGGTAATGAAGTAATCAGCTGACTCCGCTAATACTCCAGCCAGGAGAAAGGAGTCCTGGCTTCACAGGGCAGATATGAATGGAGTCATTAATGCAGCCAAGGGAGGGAGAGGGTTCACTTGCTGTCTATGTCCTGAAAGCTCAGCAGGAGTAAAAAGAAGCAGCTAGGAGGAATGACTGGCTGATATTCTGATGTTTAAAGGAAAGAGCCTCTTTCAGATATCTTTTTGTTTTTCTGGTTGTTGTCTACATGTATGGGGGGGGCTCACATGTCACGGATGGTATGTAGAGGTCAGAGGACAATCTGCTGGAGTCTCTCCTGTCTTTCACTTAATGTGAGTCCTAGGGATCCAATCAGGTCAGAAGAGTTCCACAGCAAGTACCCTGCCCCCTGCCCCCCTGCCCCCCTGCCCCCCTGCCCCCCTGCCCCCCTGCCCCCCTGACCCATCTCCATGGCCCTTTAACCTACACTGTCCACATTGGCTTCTGTAAAGTTTTGTTTTTTTAATTATTCATTTTTAAACAGGGTCTCATGTGACCTGGCTGGTCTGGAATTGACAATGTAGACCAGGCTAGCCTCTCACTCTCAGAGATCTGCCTGCCTCTGGAGTCCTAGGCACATGTTGCCTAACTTAGGTTCCCTCTGAGATTAAAATAGTCCATCCTACAGGAAAGCTCTTTAAACAGGAAGGTAAACAACTCAAAATAGCTTCAGGAAGTCCCTAAAACTGACCAGATTCACTACCCACTCCCACAACCCTCCCAACCCCATACCCTTGGTCAGAGTAAATAATAAAAGTTGAGAGTTTCCCTCAAATGAAGAAACTGAGCTGCCAAAGAGACTATCAGACAAGCCAAGCAGTGAAGTCTCTAAGACCAGACCAGCTGCCTGAAAGAAGCAGAGACCAGCCAAGCTGTCTGGAAGAGATTTAGCCCAATGGAGGCATCTGGAAAAGACACTCTCCTCCAGCCTGTTGAGTTGCCTGGAGGCTGTGCCCAGGTTCCCAGTTTTGTGAACTGTCACTATGATGGGGTGGGCTTCTGTGGTGCAGCCGTCTTTGAGTCATTTCTGCTTCTCATCCATATCCTGTAAGTCACAAAACTCATGGGTTCACCAAGTCGGACTTTAGTGGTGTCCAAACTTTGGACTGTTGTGGGTTCCTATCTGGGGTGTGGGCTGGGGCGTGGAGAAGTAAACACGTGCTGCATCTCCCCAGGAAAAGCTCTGTCACACCCTACCACCACACCCCGACAGAAAGTCTTACATTTGAGCACAAGGCCACCTCCCCACCCCTGCTCCCCTTGGCTCCTAACCTGGAAAGCCTTCTTTGAGGAAAACAAAGTTGGCACCGAATCTTGTAGTATTTTCTGCATCCCGACCCTGACTCTAGATCAAGAAGAAATTGTTGCTTCTCTCATGTGAGGGGAAGAGAAGGAAGGAAGGTAACAGGAAGTGAAGAAAGGGGACACAGCACCCCGCTTCTGTTAAATGTGAAAGTCAAGGCCAGCCAGGTGACTAGGCCCAAGGTGCTTGCTGTTGCGTCTGAGTTGGGTTCTCAGGGCCCACATGAAGGAAGGAGAGAAACAGCTGCCCTGTCCTCTGACTGCTGCCAGAGGACTGTCACCTCACACCCTGACCCACAAAATAAATACATGGAATAAAACTTTTAAATGTAAAACTCAGGGGCTTGGATGTGGACCTCGGCGGAAGAAGAGAGTGCACAGCATTTGGATGGCCTTGGGTCCTATTTCATAAAGTAAGTAGACACTGACTTACAGAAAAAAATACATCAAGTTAGGAGAGAGCCCAAGGTGTAAATTGTGCAGTCCACCAAAAGGGATTCACTCAGTGAGTAAAATGGGCGAAGAAGGACCCATCTCCTCGGCAGGGAGGAATTGCTCTGGAGTCTTGGTTCCCTTGCATTTTAGACAGAAGGAGGGGCTGGAAAGAGAGGCTATGGAGACCAGCATCCTCAACATGACACGACACAGCTATTTAACTGTACCAACCTTAGATTACAGTGGTCAGGTTCTGCCGTTTCCTCAGGCATCAGTCATCCCACCTTTAAAAGGGGAAGGAGACCTTATGACAGGTTAAATAATATAAAGGAACCAGAACACACCGGTTTACACAAACTTTAGGCAGAAATATAAAAAAGTCCCGCAGGCAGCTTTCTAGGAGCAGAGCCCAGAAGAGGAGGCTGAGTCCTATGGCTTGGGAGGGCAAGGCCATTAGTTGCCTGCTTGCTTCTTGGAGTGGACAGTTCTTGGAGTGGACAGTTCTGAAGGCCCAGGGCTACGTAAGCAAATGCTTTCATGCACAGCCCCAGCTATACTTTGGCCTGCAACTTCAGTGAGCCTAATTCTTCCTTCTCCCTCTGTTGTTGAGTTCTGATTACTTCCATCTGGCTGCAGCAGCTTCAGTGGAGTCTCCGAAAAAATAAAGCAAAACCCCCTCACTACAAAACATATGCAGCAAGCCTAAGGCTGGCGTCACTCGTCGCCGGTATGCTCTCAGATGGCGGCGTGAGCGAGCTGTGGAGAGTGGTGCCTGGGATCCCGGGCACCTGCACTTAGTTGCCCGGGCGAGGAGGGCCCGCGTGAATCCAGTCTTCCTTCCCATCCCACGTGTCTTCCTTCTGCTACGGCGCACGGAGGATCCGGGAGTTTTGGAAACAACCGGCAGAGAGCTGAGGGGGTTGGGAGGAAAGGGGGAGTTCACATATTGAAACCAGCAGTCGCAGCGCCCGAGCTCCGAGCTCATCTGACTTGAGTTAGCAACCCCCCACCCCGGCGCCTTAGAAAAAGTGTTTGAGACTGGCGTGTGCTCCCGTAGCTGGAACTTTCCGGTAGGGGTGCTTTATTTCCTCCTAACTGGGTTGGAAGAATCTGCGATATTCCCAGCTCCTCTTCTCCAGAGTGGCGTCTGGGTCGTCACCCCCGCCCCCAGTCCCTAACTCCCAGGGTTCTTTGGTCCCCAACTGGAACGTTCCAGGAGGAGTGCTTTCCTTGCTGAAGCTGAGGTAGAGGAGAGTCTGTGTTCGCCCCCCTAGTTATCCCCTTCCAGGGTGGTGTCCCCCACAGCCACCACCCCCCCATCCTCCGAGGCGGGGGCGCACGCGGCGGGGGCAGGCAGGCTAAGGACGCGAGGATCCGGGTGTGCCCAAGCTCAGCGCGCGGGGGCGCTGCGCCATCCCGGAGACGCTGATGGATTGCAGGAGTGCCGGCGTTCGCCAGCCGAGGCAGCACGGCTCCGCGGACTTTTTTTCAAACTCCTCTCATCAATGAGACTTCGAGGAGGAGCGGGAGGCGGCCGCGGCTACGGAGGACGCGGAGGAAGGCGAGGAGGAGCCAGAGGAAGGAGCGCCGGCCGTGCGTTGCATCGCAGCCGCCCGGAGCTGCTGGCCTAGTATCCTTAGAGACTGCCGGGGTCCCCCGCCCTCCTTGGTCCCCTCCTCTGCCTGGTCATCCCCGCCCCGGCGGCCCGAGCCCAGGGCACTCAGCAGCCCCACTCCAGCCAAGTTAGGATGGGGCCCTGCAACCACTGCCCCGGCGCCCGATGAGGCCACCTGCGTGCTAGAGGCAAACTTTTGTCTCCTCGGTAAAGTTGCATTGGCCTCCCCACCCCCCTTTTTCTTTTCTTTTCTTTTCTTCTTCTTTCTTCTTCCTTTTCTTTTCTCTCTCTCTCTCTCTCTCTCTCTCTCTCTCTCTCTCTCTCTCTCTCTCTCTCTCTCTCTCTTTCTCTCTCTCTCTCTCTTTTCCTCCTCTTACTCTAGTGGTGAAGCACTTACTAGCCTGGCCAGCTTCGGATGAGATGCTGTGCTGTGCGGTCTTCGGAGTGTCTCTCGGCCGGTTACCGGAATCGAGATCGTGACACTGATTTGGGGGCGGGGGCAGAGAGAGCAACTCTGATTATTGCTCTGGTCCCACAGAGGCAGGGCTTAAGGAGGATCTTGGAGATCAGAACTCGTGGCCGGGGTCGATTTTATTACCGCTGCCTTCCACTTGAGGGGAAGTGGTTTCTTGTTCTTGGATTGCTCCGGTAGGCTGGTCTTTGACCGATGGCACCACTCGGAGCCTGGAACTGTTTGGGGGCAACGTGGGGGTCCTGGGTGCGCCGAAGCTCCCTTAGATGTGCAGCTGGGAGCGCGCCTGTGGGACTGTGCGGCGTGCTGCAGCCGCCGGCCACTTGAAAACTTGCAACTCCACTTCTCTGCGCTGCGAGTCCGCGTCTCGGAGCCCAGTCTTTTTTCTTTCTTCCTCTCTCTTTCTTTCCCTCTCGTTGAACCCTGTTGCCCCTTCCCCCCCCCCCCCCCCCGCCGCCAGTCTCTGGACCTCGGCTCTGGCTTCCTTACCTCTCTCTCTACCCTAGGTCTCCAGATCCCCTTGACTTCCCGAATGGATCGACACGTAATCCTTCGCCGAGAAATCGGTTCCCCCCACTCCTCACTTTCAATCCTAGCCCCCACTTAACACCCCCCCCCCAAGCAATCTCTCAACAAGTATATTTGCTGAGGAATTTGAAAATCCACTACTGCAACTTGATCTGTGTGTGATGGATGAGGAGCGGCGCGGACAGAGTTGGGCGCCAATCCTATTAAGGGTTTAGAGAGAGGGGAGCGTTTTTTTTTTCCTCCGGGATTGGGGGTTGGGGGGAGGGACCGTGTGCTTGAGTGAGTTCGAGAGGGCTCCCGCCGCGCTGGGAGCTGGAAGTCCACCAACTGGGCTTCTTTTCAGCCCGGCAGCAATTGCTCTCATTTCCTAGGAAACCTGACTTTTAGAGCTTGAGGACGCTAAGGATGGAGCCCTTGCGCTTCACCTCGAGTGACCTGGCCACAGAGACGCAAGAAGTTTGTGGGGATCCCCCAGGGCGCCTCTCCTTCCAGGCTCTCTCTTTTGTGTAACTGTCCTGTGGTTCTCAGAGCTGATCCCAGTTGGGGGGGGGGGGGTGTTAGGAGAGATTTCTCTTGGTAGTCTTGTCCTTTAGAGGCTGGGAGGGGATGGCTTCTGTACCTCTCTGTTTCCCAGTTGGGGCATCCTTCATCTTGCTGTTCAGTGGCTGGTGGCCGCACAATGTCCTGGGCCCCTAGCCCCTCCACCCTCGCTGGGCGTGTGAAGGTTTAATCCCCACAGCTTCAGATAAAGGGAACAGTTGTAAAACGCTCATATGCTGTTTGCAGACGAGGCTCTGGGGGATGTTGGAGAATTTGAAAGTAAACGTTTCCCTCGCAAGCGGCATAAAATAGTGTTTAAACAAATATTGTATTGGCATGCTCCGGGGGCTCGGTGCCAAAAAAGAAAAGTAAATAAACTGTGAAATCCAAAATATACAGCACGGGGGGATAGCGGGCGGAATGGGCGGGCTTGTCACAAGTCTCCCTGATGTTATCTGTTTGTTCTAGCCACCTCTCCTTCGAGCCCCCTTCCCCGCCCATTTCCTCACCTTGGCTGCAGTTTCCCTTTTTGAGTAGGCTTCCGTGTGTCTGGGGGTCTAGCCCCTTCAAGAGCTCAGTCGGTCTGGAATGGGGGAGGGAATACATTGTGTTCCTACCTGGATTGGTCTCCCCAATTCTGAATCCCCCATTCTGAATGCTTGCTTGCTTTGAGTTTTGAGGCTCTTCCTTCTCCCAGCTTCAGTTCTATCCTGGGGCACTAATCCCAGAACGTCTAATCTAAGCCACGCAGACCCCTCCTGCGAAAGGCTTCACTTTCAGGGTCTCTACATCTTGCTTTCCCTTTCTCCCACTTGCTGCTTCCCTCTAGAGGGTTCCAAGAGTCAGAAATGACCTCTTCCAGATACAGTTTCTACTCAGATGATGCCTGCTGCGTGGAAGGCTCATCTGATGAATTTTAACATTAATTATATTTAGGAAGACTTAGGATGCCCCTAAATGTCAGGAGGTGTTCCCTGATTTCCAGGGGACTTAGAGTCACACAGAAGGTTCTGTGTAGTAGTGAACCCCGTAGGGGATCCACGCTTGCCTCTGTTTTGTCTGGGAGTGAGGCTGATGAGGAGCCAACATCTTTCTACCCAGAGTTGGACTCATGCGTGAACTAGTTGGGACTGAGATGATGAATCTGTGTCTGTGCTTAGGTAGGGGCTGACATGCTGGGAATATGCACAGAATTTGGACTCACTAAGGTCTCCTCCCAAACTCAAGCCAGGCCTGGAAGGAGAACCACCTTAAAGTATGTATGGAGTTAGCCATGATGCTTCACTTGCTCAAGGTGTTCCCCAGGCCTCGCAGGCTTGGGAGAGCATTGAGCACCGAGCGATGAGAGGGGCTGTGCTTTTGAGTTGTTTAATTGTAAGTGTGTGTGTGTGTGTGTGTGTGTGTGTGTGTGGTTGCTGGACACAAGCTCGTTTCCTAGCTGCTGTGGGGGTCTCAGAGGCTGTGTCCTGTAGCTGGCTTGTTTGCATTGTAGCCTGAAAAATACACAAATACTTCACTCGTTTTTGTACTTCTACAAGAGCCCTGTACACAGTGCAGCCCCTGGGGCTGGATTAGTGAATCCGGGACAGTCTGCAAGCAGGCAGACAAAATTGGATATTTGCCTACACTAAGTACCCTTCTTCCCTCAGCATTCCCCTCCCAGAAAACCTCAGTGCCCAGACACTAGCAGTTCCCTTTAAATGAGACCATGAGGTTGTTGTATGCAGTGTGAATGCTGCTGTGACCCCTCACTCTCAGCTGGCTTGTTAAAGCTCAGGAAAAAAAAAAAAGAGTCCTAAAACCTTGTGGGTGCAGCTGGCCTTTGCTGGTGCAAACCGCAGGGAACAAGGTGGGGCTGCTTACCCCTCAACTTTAGGCTGGGGGTCTCGGGTGGGAGTTCTACCTGTACAGTTTCTGTTAACTGGTACATGGGGGGGGGGGGCACAAGGCCAGGTGGACCTCACTGTGGACAGCTGCAGCTGCTGGGCCGGGCCCTTTGAAAGGGAACCCCAGGGAAGCAGCTCCCTCCTTTCTTCTTTTCATCACTAAGCACCAGAGGCTTGGACATGTGAAGAATGTCAGCTAAAGACTGTGTTCTCAGATTCTAGAACATCATCAGGAAGGCAGAATCGTGGTCGGGGTGACCTCCAGACTACCCAGATATTTAGTGTCCAGCTTGCTCTCCTTTTTAAACGAACTTGGTGGGGAGGGAATGAGTATTTTGAAATTGTTGGCTAATAGCAGGTATGGAGTGAGGTCAGCAGCTTTGGCTGTCCTCTGAGATAGGACCCTAGGGTAAAGAAGGCCAGCTTCTCTGCAGTTCCACGTCTTTCAAGTAAGTGCACCGCCATGTTCAGTACTAATCACATTTCAAATCTGAAGGAAAAGACTTGGTCATTGTTTTTAGATTTTTGAGGGTGACAAAAG